>NC_034411.1:71154800-71177166 GCF_002078875.1 Numida meleagris | reverse complement strand
TGACTCTGAAATGCTGGAAGTTGGCTTTATCAGAAGATTTTGTGCAGCATGAGGACCTTGTTGTAGGATTTTCAAGAGAAAGCCTTTGTTTAGAGCACACTGTCTTTTTGTTTTAGGAAGAACATATTTCTTATATTTCATTCTTGGAGTAAAGTAGATTATGTCCAAACAGAAAGGTACTTGGAAAAATAATTGATTTTATTTCTATGCTGTATTGATTATTCCCATGTATATCACCATTAGTCATACCCAGGAATTTCCTTGCTGGGAAATGGAAGGACAGTCTGGTTTAGGACTGCTCTGCAGCTGTTCTAAATTACACTGGGATAAGACTGAACCTGTCCAATTTTTAGCTGTCTGAAGATTTAGCCTTTAGCATAAGATCAATCCCAAACTCAACTTCAATTCCCTGTTGAAGTGATTCACAACTTTGCTGAGGTTCGAATTAATAACTTCTTTGGAAAATTGTTGTAAAAAACAAATCCTTGAAATCAGGAAGAAAAGAACCAGAACAATGTAAACAGAAATAGACTATCAGGAAGCTTTAAAATGTGCACAATATGAAACGATATCAAAACAAAAGATTGACAGATGACTTCATCATGAAGACTACCATTGCTTCCTAGCTTTTATTAATTTCAGGGGCACAGTATGTAGAGGTGTAGGTTTCCATCGATAATAGAGTTCTACAAGTAATTTAAGAGGAAAAGCATAACATGTATTTAATGATACCTCCATTTCTTTTTCTAATTTCAGCTTTTTTCAGTATTTTTTCTAACCATTTTTTTTCTTTGTGTCATTATTTTTCTTCTCTTGTCCATTTTCTCCAGTCCTTCTACCCCTCTCCAACTCCCATTCTGTGTAACTTTGCCTTCTAACACTTTTCCTATACCATTATAAAAACTGTATGAAGTTAATGAAGACAGTGGTTTGAGTGTTTCTCAGCCATTCTTTCATTTTTTTCCCATTCTTCTTGTCCGCTCCTTGGTCAGCACAGCATAGATTTTAGAACTAGGTAGAACATGGATCTCACTCATTTTGTATATATTCTCAGTGTTTGTTCTTATCCTAATTCCATTACTCTTGAATACAGTGTTTATGCATGTATTTGCACACAAAACTTGCTGGGCAAATGCTCCTTCCCTAAAATCTCTAAAAATATGTCACAATATGGTATAGTGAACATCTGTGGCATAGTGCTGTCTGGGGAACATTTTTGCTCTCTTTGAAGAACTACAAAATGCTGGAAGAAATACAAAGGTTAGAGGACCTTTTTAAGACACTTCATGCCTCCATGTCTCTGTTTCCCCTCTCAGCCAGTGCTTTGTCAGTCTAGATTGTAAGTACAGTAAAGAGAGGAAAGTTAGGAACAGTGGGGGTATGGCAACAAGTTCTGTGGGGAGTTGCACAATTGCATTGCATGGTGTGAGAACATATGCAGCACCAGCCAGAGTGTGGGAATAATGCCAGGTTGCAGAAAGTCAAGAGATTTGTCTGTTGCTTTTCTCACTAAATATCTGTGCTGGCTCTGTATTCCAGGCACAGTGATCTCTTAGGGCTTTTAATCTCTGCTGTCATGCTAATATGTCACCTGTGTTCGCCTATTAGCAGATACAAGACATTAAATAGGAAATTTCAAGGAATTTTGTCAAGTGTCTACTTCATCATGGGCACTCTACCAGCGCTGTGTTTATCCCTGAATGTCCATTGGAGATATTTAGAAATCTTCCACTGAATTTGGCTAGACTTGTATCAGGCATATTAATGTGGGATGAGACTGCTCATGCCCACCACAATATTTCCCAACTTCATAATCCAGTGCTGCTTTGTCAGTAAACACAGCAGGAAGGGAGAAGTGGCTCTCAGCCTTTCTATGTGCTCATTCATTTCCTGTGCTTTTCTCCTTTATTAATCTCTAATTCATGACTGAATTTAGAATGGCTTAGCAATGTCATTTCCAAACTCTTTTGGCAAGTGCTTCAGCTCCAATAGCTATTATATTTGGTGTTGAAAATGTCAATCTTTTGATATTTGTGGTAGCAAATTGTGGTCCCTGGCACTAGCTAATACCCTGTGGTTGCACAGCTCACTGCTCTGATATTTTGATTGTTTTCCATATTTTTGTTTTTTTCTTGTGATTCAGTGTGAAAGAAGTTGAATGCCATTCTCCTGTATGCTGTCAGGAGACATTATGTCCTTTCCCTTGCATACATGGTGTTTATGTGAATTATTTCAGATGGTAATTACTCTGTATAGGTAGATGCAGCAGAGGCAAATGACTTATTAGTCAGCTGGAGTAGTCTGATCTGCCATATACCCTGGAAAACCCATAGTACGATTGCAGGATCACGATCTCCTGTTTCTAGATAATGATCTCCTGTTGCTTTGCAAATGAAACACCAAAACAAATGTGGATGATAACATTTTGCATAGTAAACACAGAACTGAGCCTCTTTCAATATTTTGTTCAAAAAAACCCATTTCTATTTCTCAAGCAAACGAACACTTTGTAAAGCATCTATCAAGTTGAGGATGATAACTGAAAAACTGTCTGAAATTTTAATGTAGCTAGTGATCTGTCAAGACTTGTCTGCTGTCCTTTTTATAGTTCTTCTGTCAAATAAGTCATTTTACCCTTTGATTTCAAGAGCAGCCACAGCCTAGTAACTATTACTCCTTACAACTGGCTTGTTACATCTTTCTTAGCGTTCCTTTTGTCTTTGCATCTTTCTGTGCAATTATTCCTCCTTGTGCAACAGTTTTCTAGTTAGTGTTTGGTATTTAGCATGTTCACCATCTCACCTACCGAATACTTCTGGGCCACATTATGTCTTTTTATGTAAATAACAGTCCACATTTATGTATTAGAACAAAAGCATGTGCTATACACTTCTTACTCTGGAAACTAAAGGAATTTTTTTTTTTTTTAAACGAGAAAAAAGAAGAAAAAAGAAGAAAAAAAGGAGACCCAGGAAACTTATTGCAGCTTCCTAATCCCTTCTGGTCCCAGTTGAAGCACTGGATGGATCAGCCAACTTTCTTGATCACTTTGGTTTTACTGCATTTGATTCTCCAGATGAAAGATAGGCACCATCATTCTGAAGGTTAGTGGCCTCATCACAGCAGCTGACTTCTTTAAACATCACTGATTCTCACTAGATCTTGTGCATAGCAGCTGGGTGATATTTTTGCCACATCCAAACCTTCCTCGTGCCAATTTAAACTGTCTAGGAGGTGCTCCAGATCAGTCTCATTCTTATTCCTTTAGGCTTACATTTGATTAACTGATGCAGAAATAGAAAGAGGAGGTAAACAAGTAAACAGGGGCTTAAGGAAAAAGCATACAATACCCATGGATTTTAGGCAACATGGAAGAAAGGAGCCCAAATTTAAATTAAGAACGTTGCACATTTACATCATGTCCTTCTTTCTGTTTAAGAAAAGATGCACCAATTAATTTGAAGCAACTCCATCTGGTCCCCAATTACAAAACCATCAAAGAAAAGAAAGACTCCACTTTCTAATCATTAATTGTCTTTTTTCTTTCTGCTTAATACCAGAATCATTTGAAGATTAAGGCCAAAACTGTAAAAATTTCAGGACACTGAGCAAGTTAAGACTAAAAAGGCAACCACACTTGCAGTCTGAAAGAGCTATCACCACCCATACCTTGCCAAGATTTCCTGCTTTTGTAGATAAAAGGGAATCCAACATGCCTGTTGCCTGCAGCTCTCTCAGAAATAACAGAAGAGGAGGCTAGTCTCTTGGGTACACAGTCATTTAAGGCTTAAAAGGTCAAAACACCCAAATGTCTACTGATAGTCAATGGAGATCATATGGCACAAGTGCTGTAAACTTCACAAAGTCAGAATACTTTCTTAGAAGAGCAGCCAGAGTTGAAGCAGCCAGATTTTACACTAGCTTTAGTTACCAGATGGATTTAAGTCATACAGAGGAATCTAACCTTGAAGAGGTCAAGTCTACAGACAATGGGCACAGTCACAAAGATGAATTAATTTTTAGAGAATGTGGGTGATATAAAAATGATGAGTAATTTTCACTATATAATTGCAACTCAGGTATCAAAAATAATTCTCAATTTAAACTATAACAGAAAAGAGCAAAACCACATCTGTTCCTTGAATTGAGAGTAATTTCCTTACCATATTCATTGGATAATTTCCTTTCCAGCCATCTTTTCATCTTCTTATGGAGTCCAAGACTCAGCCAACAAGTTTTTTATGCATGCACTGAGCCATCTCAATCCCAAGATTTTTATTTTTTGAACTCAGAAGTAGAGGAAGAGAAGAAGGAAAAGTAGGTTACTTGCTTTTTATGAAGGCAAGCAATGAAGAATTCAGAAATACTACAGTTCTTTGTGCTCCCAAATGCTACTATCTCCATGTAATTCCCAGCTCATAGCAATGTTACATTTCTGTTTCTGTTTCCACTGTGATATCGGAAACAATGCACATTACTAAAGACATATTCAAAAGGTGTTATGGATGGCTTTATACAGCATACAGGGAGGGTTAAAGTAAAACATAGAAATACAGTTTTCAGAAGGAAAGTTGTGGTAAAAGGAGAGTCGACACTAAGCAGTCTCAATAGTATATGCCCATATATGATGATGTGCCTGACTTTTTAAATTTCTATACAGCAATATTTAAATTTTTCTTTGGCTACCACTATTTTAGACATTTTTCTATTTCACTAAAATCATTGGCTTAGGGCTCAATTGTTGTGTACAGATATTACTGGAACTCATAACTATCTTTGGTAAACATAATTTCCTGGAGAAGTTCAGCTGCTGAATTCAAGCACTGCTGTTTCTCATGGTCCCATTAGTCTCCACCAGGAATAAGCATACACTTTTAGGATCCTTTATTTCCTTTAAAAGCTTATTTTGTTATTTTTAAAAGTTTTTCACAGAATTTGGATGAATTATGATTTCTAAGTTCATAGGAATTGGTTCTGTACCCAGACACATGCAGAAGGGCTATCAGGTTCTGTCAGCAGGATGACATTATATTTGGATGAGTCACTGTGCTGTGTGGTCTGAGTGACATGACCTAAAAGGAAAAAAAAAAACCAACAAACAGAGCATTTACTTAAAATAAAAGGAAGGAATTGATAAAGAATATTGTACCTTAACTGTGTTCACATTCTTGGAAGACTCAACATAGATATCAAATAACAGAAACAAAAGGGCTGAAAAAAATGAGCTGTAAAAAGGCTGTTAACTAAGTTATCATTATTATTTTAAATAGAAAATAAAATGACACAGATTTTAACATACAAACTCTTTTTTTTTTTTTCTAGTGTTCTTTACAACATTTACCTGAGCTATTTCATAAGTATTGATTTTGGAATATAGTCTTTTTAAGATGGGGTTTTACATTACATCAATGTATAAACCTGACAACATTCAATAAACTTTAACCAGGTTTTCATATTTGTTAATTGGAAAGTTAATTAAGATTTTCTCTTTATTTATGTTTTCATTTACAGTAGCCTACAGGGTAACAACATAGTAACTCTAAAATAAACTACAGAAACTCAGTTTAGCTTAGTTTAATTCAAAGTAATTTCCAATACCGTATCCTAAAACCTGTCTGTAATCCTATGATTAGTTTGACGAAACGAAAAAGAATTTCTTGGTTATTTTATTTCTTTCAGAATAAATATTCTGCAATGTGATTTTGCCTTCCTCAAATTTGGAAGGCTGATCTCCTAAGGAGTTCCTCAGCAAACTGCAATAACAGGGCTCTCTTGTTCACATACTGAATCCTCTCCTTAGGAAAACCATTTGGAAACCAAATTTGATCACCAGAAGACAAAAGGCACCTGCTATGTGTAACATCTCCTACCAACTGCTGAGTCTGAAAAAACCTCTCCGTGAATAATATTCTAGAGTCTAGAAACAAAGTAATCTCTGCTTGTCAGGAATACTATGGTAAAAAAAGGGGATTACAGATTTTAAGGTCAAACTACACCTTAACAGTAATTCATGTTTATTTAATAGTATTATTCAAGTGTATTAGAACTACTAGTTATACAGCTGTAGCTATCCCAGGAAAAATTTAGTAGAGACACAACTTCAGTAACACCCGTTAATAAAATGACTTTTAGAAAAATGAAAATACCTGATTTAAGTAGAAGTTTATGAATGAACAGAGTCTTAAAAATCTTTCAATAAAAAGGAATAGTGCAGAGAAGGATCTGTACCTAAATAGTGAGCAGTCCAAGTTCAGCAGGGAAGTTTTTATTCTATGGGTCCAATTTTTTTGCCAGTTCACAAAGGGATTCAATGTTTGCCAGTTAACTATAAGTGTAGTTCATTTTGTCATTAGCCATTGTTTTAGAAAGAAGTCTGAAGAAATTGAGGTACACACAGTCAGTGGCCAATATAAGAAGGATATTCACATAAACAGCGTGAAGTTTGTTCTTCACAAATGCACTGTTCCAAAACAGCCTGTTTAATCAAAGAGATTACCCAACATTAAAATACAGCGACTGAAAAGAATTCTTAAAGCTTTTTGCACTCCAGCAGATACTGAAGCTCACAATTTATCAATGGCATTTAGAAAGAGGTATATGGAGAAAACTACTTTCAGATGCTTTAGTGTCAGGCTGAACAAAGATCTGCCTTCTGCATGGAGCTGAGGCAGTTACTTCCCACAGCACAAACCAGACCTGGAGGGTAATGTGGCATCTGTCAGATGGCAGACACTCCTTCTCCATCCAGGAGCCTCCATCCAGGCTGTTCTCCTTCAGATGTAACATTCTCTCCGAGACCTTGTGGGGTACAGTAGGCTGCATTGAGAAAGGTTGGCCAAATCCAGTCTCATAGCTCTTAAGGCAGATGATGGTGGCATGTTTTATGCACAGAAGTTCAATTTAAATGTTAGAGCTGCATTTTTCATGCTTATGGAGACAATAAAATCACAGAAAGGCTGAAGTTACAAGGCACTTCTGGAGATCATCTAGACTAAATCTACCTGCTCAAAACAGGGTCATCTAGAGCATCTTGTCCAGAACTGTGTCCTGTTGGTTTTTGACTACCTCCAAGGACAAAATCATCACTTCTCTGGGCAACCTGGTTCCAGTATTTGTTTATCCTCACAGGAAAAAAAAAAAGAGTTTTTTCTAATGGAATGGAATTTCATGTAATGTTTGTACAAATTACTTCTTCTCTTGTCACCGAACAACACTGAGAAGAGTCTGACTCAAAACTCACTTTCCTCCATGTGGTATTTAAACAAATTATTCAGATCTCCCCTCAGCCTTCTTTTCTGCAGGCTGAACAGTCCCAGCTCTCTCTGCCTGTCCTTGTATGTCAGATGCTTCAGTCTCTTCAGTATCTTTGTGGTTTTCCTCTGTACCCACTCCAGTAAGCCCCTCCTTCTCTTGTCCTGGGGAGCACATTATTGGACGTGTGTGATGACACACTCAGGTGTGTCTTAACACCTCCCTTAGACTGCTGGCCATGTCCTGCCTAATGGCACACGAATGCTGCTTTTACTGCAAGAACACTTTACCGGCTCAGATTCAACCTGTCCACCAGACAAGTTTCTTCAGAGCACCTTCCAAGTTGGTCGGCCCCCAGACATGTACATGTGCATGGAGTTTCTTGTCCTCATTTGCAGGATTTGACATTTCCTTTGATTGTACTCAATGCACCTTCAGCTGACCCATTTCTCCAGCCTGTCCATTTCTCTCTGAATAGCAGCACAGTCATCTGTGACTTTGGAAGCTCTCCTATCCATATCCTTCAGCACCTTTTGCTTGCTAAACTAGTCCAACACTTCCACATTTGACTGGGGATTTCCACCTGCCTTCCCCATCTCTCCTACTTTAAAGTTGTTCTCACAAAGTTGATCAGCCTCTTGGCAAATGTGCTTTTTATACAATTGCTCAGGTTGATTATGTATGTTCCTAGGAGTCCTTAATTTTTAAGAAGAGTGCCTTAGTCATAAAAGCTGAATCACAGTTGCTGACATCAGTGGGGTCAGAGATCTAGAACTTAGAAAGTTTAATTGGCATGATGGTAGTGGTGAAAACACAATAGCCCAAAGGTAATTTACGCTAGTTTTAATTTTCCCATCACTATACAAATCTGATTAAAACTATAGAAGAAAAAAAACTTTGTTATTGAAATGACACGTGCCAAGGAAAAATAAAGATTTTTTTTTTATCACCTTTTTTTTCACATTATATTAATACTAAAAGAACGAACTGAAAATCAGGAAAATATACTGAGATAAAAAGTGTTTTCATGAAACATGATTTACAGAAATAGGAAAAATAAAACTGCTAGACATACTAGAGAATACATTATCTTTAAACATCACCTCAGCAGTAGCACTAAATATTCATCTCTGATGATGTTCTCTGTCTCTCTTTTCTACCTTTACCCTCTACTTTTTCTCAACCTCATTAAACATTTTTCTTAACATTTCCTCTTCCATCTTTTATCCAGTTATTTCAAACTATTGCTCCTTTGCTTAGTCAATTGCTTCACATAATGTTCATTATTTAAAACTATCTTTCTAATGAGTGCCTCTTCTCTGAATATATCCCATTTCTGTATTCTCTCACATTTTCTTCTATTAAAGAATCTTTCGTAAACTCCAGAGAGCCCATGTTTCTTATTATTATGAAGCAATCTATCAGCTCCTTCTTATTCTGAAATAAATGTTGATTTGCTTTCTATTGAGCTACTTTCAGTCTTGCTCTTGCTTGGAGGGGGGTGTGGGGAAATAAAAAAATAGCCAACGTGAAAGCAGAGCTGCTCAATAATTGCAGAAAGACCATAGAAAACCATAGGACAGTAGGCCCAGCAGTTCCCCAGAAGGACGTAGGAAATATCTTATGCTATGGGTAGAACTTATTTGTACTTACTGGATAGGAAGAAAAATAATTTGCAAGAATTTGTATACACAAAATATTTATACAGAATAGCTTTTCAACAGAATCAGTCACAATGCTTAGAAACAAAAGTTTCGATGCCTTAAATATGTGTGCTTAAATCTATGTACATACTTCAATCAGTTGAGCAAATTGACTTGCCCAGTGTTTCTTTTCCTCACCAAGAAATGCCTAATGAACACAGAGCAGGTTAACAAACAAAAGCCCCTTTGCTGTGGAGGAAGTGGGCTGTTTGATCTGCATGACTCTACTGTATGGAAAACAAGCTTAAAAGCTCTTTGGAAATGTGTAAATCATTAGGCCAAATAGTGCAGGCTGTTCTGGAACTCAAATGCTCCTTAAGTAAACACAGTGGGATACCAGAAACCGTAATCATTTTTAGCTTTTAGTAGCAAAGGCTACCTGCCTATTAAAATATGGTATTTGTGACCATGCTATCTACTTGACCAGTCCTGAGATAAAATCTGCAGCCCGCCAAAGCCTGTGGGAGGTGGGGTTTGCTGGGTAATTCGTAGCTACTATTCTAGTTGCTGGTCCCAGGATTTTGAAGCACTGAAAATAATTGTGTTTTATTTTGTTTTTTAATAATTTACTGATACTGCATATATGGGTCCCATTTGATGCTACTATAAACAGTATCTTAGCTTTAAATTGAAAGGATGTATCCTTTCCTTTCTTTTTGCATATTCAGTAAAACTTCAGTACAATGTTTTTGCAAACCATAAAATAATAATTTTGACTTCTACTAATATACACATTTTCTTGTTTACCATTGACTTGGGGACAAGAGTGTCACACAACAAATAAATGAAACAATTATCCCTCTGCAATTATTTCAAGTATTATGATGTTAAGTAAGAAGAAAGCAGCATGAGCATTTTTCATGTCAAGATTAAAGAAGCCTTCTTATATACGATATAAACATTTAAATTAATTTTAACCCTTTCATGTCCACATCTGTTTGGTCTGTAGAACAAAGCAGTGAGCATTAAAGGTGCTACAAGAAATCTGTCTCTTAAATCTGCCATTTATGCCATCCTTGGAAATACATAAGTACATATGTATATGTTACTACTATTAGAATCATATATTCATAATGCATTTGGTTCCTTTTATTCTATTGTTTAATATCAATTAACTTGCCCTTAGCCATTCTATGATTCTACTTTTTTTTTTGTTGTCAGCATCATTAAGGTCACAGCTGTTGTATAAATACAGAATCAACATCTCTGATGACAACATAGCTTAAAGCACCCAAGTATCTTATTAAAATACAGATCTTACAATTCAACCTTATTTTAGACCAACGAGGTAACATACTAAAAAGCTTCCTTCCTTTATTATCTAAAGTACCCTTTTTTTTTTTGTCAAAATTAAGTTCTACTACTTCCTACCAGAAAGTTTTCTAGGATCCTTTCTGCTCTTACTGGCAACCACAATAATATCTCAAACAGACTTCTGAATTAATTGACACTACCTTTCTTGTTACTATTGCTGAAAATACATCGTAACATGTTAATATGGTCAACACAAGAGAACAGTTAAATCTGACTGCAATCCCACCGATAGAAATACATGCAGATTACTGTTGAACTGTTGCAGAGATGGGAAAAAGAGAACAGGGAATAACTGGGAAAAACAGATAGGTAGTGAGTTATGGCATATTTCTGAAAATGAAACTATGGATTCTTACTCAACTAAAAGTCACTGCCCACACTGCTTCTTATAATGCTACTAACCCACAGTGAAATATATTGGAAAGTTATCTTAGAGAAGCATAGTGAAACATCATATTCTTATCCAAGCTTTGTTCTCCACATTTTAATTATTTTTGTGTATGTGTATTTACATATTCTTTGAATGAGTCTCCTTATAACTTTATTGGTATTGGTATATGAACTGCAGCGGCGTGTTGAGATAGCCAAAACGTTTGGCAAAATATGATCTGTCTGTAGTGCATAGAGCGGTGCAAAATGTTAGATAGGTTTGTGGCAGCCATCTAGCCATTAGTTAATCATGATAGTTAAATATGATGATGTCATGTTGATGTGACTGGGCTCCTTCCAATTTCAGAAGCAGTTCAGAGACCTCTACATCTGTGTCTGCATCTGCAGTCTGCGAGACCATAGAGCTTGTTGTAGATATAGCTTTGATTTGCTGTGAAAAATAGGGAAACTTCTGGTCATTTATCTTCAAAATTAATTTTCAAGGCACTTCATTTTGCCCTCCTGTCTGAAGTCTGTGAAGAAAGTAAGATGGCGTAAGATGAAGGAAAATACTCATTACCTACAGTAATTCCTTTAAGACACAAGGTTCACTCAAAATTTCTTCTTGGTATTGTAACCCACAAAATTTTACTCATAGCCAGAAAAAGATTAAGATGATATGGGAGGAAGTAATAAAACAGGCTACCCAGATGGGCTCACCACACTTTTTGTAATCTTGAGAAAATAGTCAGCAAATAGCCATGTTCAAAGATCTTCTCTTTCTCGTTCATTTACTTAGCAATACTCATAATCTTAGAAATAAAAGGATGTCTTCTTTATTTACCACAGGCAATAAATGAGCTCACTTCCTAGAGCACCACAGGCTTTGTAATGCTGCAGAGCTGTCCTCACAACCAGATACAAAATTTCTCACACCTGTGCTAATGAAAACTATTCCTACCTGGAAATTAAACTTGTTGACTAAGCAGATTTTTATCTTCTTTTTTTTTTCTCCTTTCAGAAATGCTGATATATTTTCATGTTTGAAGATTGCTGGCTTTCCAACCACTTCACTGATAAATGTGCTTTAAGGTTGTGGTCTTACCTGGGAGAAGCAATGATGGTTGAAAGAAGTTAGTTGTTGGATTTTTTTAATGACGCTCTGTTTAGACACATATGAAACGAAAAACCTAATAACAGTGACAAGAAAGTCCTCTAGTAATCCTTGAGAAATCTTTGATATCAGAATATCTATAAAAACAAATATATAAAACATCTCATTCAAAAACCTGTTATCAATATAATCTTTAGTCCTAATCATTAATTAGAAATGAAAAATAACATTCTCCTGGTCACTGTCCAGTTATTAGATGACTAAATGGATACTTTGCCAAGGAGTTTTAAAAAGCTCTTTTTCAAATATTTGTGTTTATTCCTTGTTAGCCACAGAAGCCTTTATGCTAGATGGCTTTTTTTCCAGCGTACAAAAGTATGTGAAGAATTTTTATTATTATTTTCTTTAATTCTCAAAATTACGTAGGCAAATCTCTTCAGATCCTGCCATTATCTGAAGGAAACAACATATTAGGCATACTGTTTTTGAAATTACACTTTTTTTCTTTTTTTTTTTTAAAGGAAAAGCAATAAGACATACTTGCATTTGCTATTTTCTCACATTACCTAACAGATAATGGATATTGTATTGCAGTAAAGGTGTGGTCTTTCCTTGGAGGAAACTTATACCCATTTCACTATTTCAGGCAAGAAAACTTGAAGATCTCCTCTGCCCACCTGGCACAAGAAGTGAAGTCGAATCAAGGTGTATGGTTGCATGCTGCCTTATGTTTTCACATGTGAATGCTGTCTCTGTCTACTGTCAATACAGATCTTTCAGAGACACTATGGAGTGTAGAAGCAGTTTCCATGGAACTTTAAACTGTTCTGCAGCAGAAGTTTTTGTGTGTATTTATTTATTTCTATCAGCTTAGTTGTGGATTAAGCTGTAAGGGACTCCATTCTCTGAAGCTGTACTGGAAACTTGTGGGACTGATGTATGGCCTCATTTGACCAGCCTGGCTCTGCCTCCAGGGAGCAGAAAGCATGTGAGCAAAACCCAAGGAGCTGTGGACTTCCCCTCTTAACAGAAAGGACATTTTTCAGGTAAGATAAATTTTCCTATATTGCCCTATAAATCATAAGAAACAAAACTCAGTGGTTTTATTCCTGGAAATATTTGTAAATCAGTTATTCTAACTATTCAACCAGCTCTGCTGAGTACTCAGTTTCCCGATACAGCCATACCCTTAGGAAATTACAGGATACTGACCCAGTTTACACAGATGAAGTTAATTAATTCAAATACAATTCAAAAAGGATAGTTGTACATGTCTGTCAAATAAATCTTAACCAACTACCTTTCCAGTCCCACCTTCAATAACCCCTACTCCCTATCCCACTGCACTTCAGCCTGGAAAACAAGCTTTCCTGTCCATTATTTATTTTGTGTGGCTCACCAAGTCTACATTTCGTTTCCAAGTCCAAATAGAAATCCATTCAAATGTTAACAATAGATCACACCAGCTCTCAGTCTGCGCAGCACAGGCAAAACAAAGTAGAGAGGCTGGAGGTTACAATGCCCCCAAGGCTTAAAAAAAATAAAGAAAGTCAGTATTTCTCTTTGATTAAAATGAACTGAAGCTGCATGGAACGAAACTCTAAAAAAATACTGCCTTGTCTTTCCCACTCTGCTAGGGCCCCCAGGACCTCCTGGCTGTGCACATTAACCCACTGCAGCACCCGGTTTCAATGGAGATTTTTGTGCAGAGGCAGAGCAATTACTGTAAGACCTGAAACTGGCCTGTTTTCCTTGGTGCTCCTCATTTCCAGTCTTTTCTCCTTTCTTCTCTCTTCCCTTACCCAGATGGCTCAAGGTCCATTCAGAAAATTGTGGCTGTAATATTGATTTGCATAGTGTGCACCTAAGTCTTCTGCTTCAAGCCAGATTAAGATGCATTTTCCCTTTCATTGCTAATGAGATGCACTCAAAGAATCATAGACTGTCTTGGTTGGAATTTTTACTGAAAATTTTAAGAAGATGTCCTGATGTAAAATTCTAGTACAGATGTTGAGAGAGCTGGGGCTGTTCAGGCTAGAGAAGAGAAGGTTCTGGGGAAATCAGATAGCAGCCTTTCAGTATCTAAAGGGGGGCTCTAGGAAGGAAGGGAACAGACTATTTGACATGGTCTGTTGAGATAGGATAAGGGGAAAAGGTTTCTAACTAAAAGAGGGGAGATTTAGAATAGATATAATGAAGAGTTTTTTACAGAGTTCCTGCACAGGAACAGGTTGCCCAGAGAGGTGGTGGAAGCCCTGTCTTTGGAGATGTTCAAGCTCAGGCTGGGTGGGACTCTGAGCACCCTGATCTAGCTGCAGGTATCCTTGTTCGCTGCAGTGGAGTTGGACTAGAGGACCATTAAGGGTCCCTTCTAACTATGATTCTCTGCTCAGTATTTATATCAACATGGATAACTGAAGTAAAATTCAGAGGAAAGGAAGAAGGCAATCATAAAATACTTCTGCAGAATGAGAAGTGCCTGTTCACCATTCACAGTTGGGTTTTGTGTTGAAAGAAATATGGCCAGTCAGCTGTCTTGAAATAAAACCATACATTCATTTTTTGTCACCAGGGAAATCACAATTTTTGGTTCAGGATTTGCAGAATTAAAAAAAAAGTTTTAAAAAATATCACAACATCTCATGCAGAAATGAAAATAATAATAATGTATTTTACCTTGGCTTTAGTGAGATAACATTATTTTAGAAAGTAAGAAGTTGTTTATATTTTCTTCTTGGAGGTCTCTATTCCACGAATGTGCCTGAAAAAGAAGTTGAGTCTCATCAGGCTTATTACTGAGAACTGAAAATAATTTTCTGTTTGTGTGAGCGTAAGTGAACACAAAAAATAACCTACATGGATTTCACAAGAAACATTGATGACTAAGAAGTTTATTTTGATTTATTTATGCATGTAAATAAATTCAGCTTGTTTATTAACAAGCCTACTAAACTGCAGTAGTTTAAATGACACTTGAGTGTATGATGGTATTCCTTCCTAGGGTTGTTATTTATCCTTTGAATAAATTATAAACCAATTACATAACCAGTTATAAACAGAAAGCTGCGTACAGCCTGCAAGAAAGTTTTTGGACTTCCAGTTAACATTAACTTCTGTTGCTGTTTTTTGGAGCCTGTTTAATTCAGTGTCTACCAGAAATTTCTTCACTGACGTTCCCTGTTCTGCAGCCTCTAGTCAATATACAGGGAAATTTACAGGAGTTTATTTAAAAAAGAAAAGGACTCACTTCCAGCTAGGGCAGTAAGAAGGGCCAAGGAGTATAAGAGAAGGGGTTGTAGGTAAGCTAAGTGGTTGGAGTATTCAAAGATGCAAGCAGAAATTAAGGGGCTGCTGTTGACCTAAGTTTCTGATTGGGTGGTGTCCCTGCTGCTAATAACAGGACTGCTCTGTGAAGGGTAAGCTGGTCAATTACTTGCTGCAGCTATAACTTCTGCACTGGGAAAGTTCCTCCCAGCTCGGAATCTTGTTAAGATACAATGATTTCATATTTAGCTGGGAAAACTCATCTGCCAACACGCAGAATGAGAAAGCTCTGCTATATGACTGAACAGGCTACTTATGGGGAATAGATTGGTCAAAAGTGGGTTTTGCTGGTTTATTTCAATAACCAAGGTGTCTGTGTATCTGTTATCAGAGAGCAGGCAGAGTTCAAGATGAGATAAATGTGTCTGTATCCCTTCTGTGACTTCAGAGCTATTTCTCTTAGGCTATGTTACTCTTGTTAAGGGTAAGCCAGCTAGTCACCCATGCTAATGACTTGTCTCAAAATCTCAAGAGGAAGATCACATTCTGGTACATCAGCTGAGATTTCATGATTGTGAGTCAGGGTATGGCATTCTAGAATTTCCATATAAGAACACAAAAATTAGCTGAGGGTAAGATTCAAGTCTAAAGGAAGTGCGCTGAAAGAGAAGACAGCACTGTCTGAGATGTTTCACAGTGGATAAGTGTGAAATAGCGTCAGGGATGAATATTCAGTATGTGACATTAATAAGAAAAACTATAATAATAAAATACCAAGGAACAGAAATAGAAGTGTTCCATTTAGTCCTCCATTAAAAAAAAGAGGACAAAAAGGAGACAGATTGTCTGCATTATACTCATAAAATAAAATCAGGGTAGTTGGACTGAGAAAATAAACTAGATCTTACATGTTAAGATTCTGCTGCCATTTGGACTCCCAAGGAAAAATGGGACTCTAAACTATATGGAAACTTTGCAAGAAGGACACAGCCCCTCAGCAAAAGCTGAGGACAGGCTGGCAGATTAACCAGAGACTTGTCTTCAATAAAAAGAAATGGGCTCCAGAGACTGCATCTGCTGTGGCCCCTGAAGAAACTTTGACCTATCAGTTAAGCTGGAAATGTCTTTTTTACAAGCATAGCTACTGTACTCTTGGCACTTTCAAACTTTACGATTTTGGCCTATGTAAAATGTGCTTGTTGGGAGCTGTTATGGTTAGATCCTGCATGGTCTGAGCGGCTACTAAAATGACTTTACCAGTTTTCCTTGGTTTATGATACAGCAGCTACAAAACTTCTCAAGAAGTTTGACAGTTCAAACCCCTGAGCAACTTTATTGTGTTACGCTGACATTCCTGCCTGGTTTAGTGGTTTTCAATGTTTAGGATAAAGGTAATAGCTTTCAGAAGGTTATAGCTTTAAATTTGATTATTTTTTAAGCGTTAGGGTACTAGGCAAACTAAAACGTAACAAAATGACTTCTGCTTTTTTGTTTTTTTAAATGAAAATGATATATAGAATGACCAAACTTATATACCCATTTTTCTCCTCATGCCATTTAAACAGCTGAATTGGTGATTGACAGAGAAAACTGCTCAAGTTTGGTGAGTTAATTAAATAAAAAAAGTAGTTGCAGCCAAAAGCAATGCATTTTCTTATGCAGGAAGTATCCTTAGGACTTTGTAATGTCATCTAATGCTGCATGTGTTTCACATGATGTTAAAATATGAGACAAAGAGCTTGACATAAACATGTGTACAGGTATATGTCTTTCTATACTTACCAAGCATTTTTCATTACAAGGGACTGAAAATTTCACCTGTTGATCTTTCCTCCCCTTTCTTCAAGTAGCATGCAAAACCTGGCCATTAGTGCTGCCCAAGGTCAGCAGTACCAGGCAGGAGGCTGTTCTGAGATCACATCTGTCTCACAGTGCTCTTGTACCCTGCCATTTGTCTGGGTCCATCTGCTACCCCTAAATTGTGAACTTGTTAAGATGGGGACATGACTTTTATTTGGTGGTTGCGCGTTTCTGTTCCTCAATATTGACTGGGACTGCTAAGCACAAAGGTAATATTAACAACAATAATAAAAAGTGAAATGCTGCTGCTGTGTGCCTGCAAGTATCCGTGGATCCTTTCTCTTTTTTCCTGGGAGGAGAACATATACTTCAGCAAGTGAAGTCAACTAATCATGTTTTCACAGATAAGTTGTCAATCTTTTGATGCACCAGGAAAGTAACCCACAATTCCCACTCACATAGGGAAACCACGTAGCTGGTTTCCAAGTGAGGAGCCAAAATGCTTTGTTCTGCACGGGAAACACTGACTTGGTGATCTCCAGTGTGTGCTCTGTAACACTCCCGTGCTGCCCATGGATGTGATGGTACCACATTGTGCTTGGACAGGAACGCCAGGCTGGAGTCCCTGGGGACCAGTCCGGATGTGGAAGAATGGAGAGGGAAGGAGGTGAGCTGTAGGACAGGCTAGGTGGTGGAGATTTAGGGCACTAATGCCCTAAAGATAACAGGGGCAGATTCTTCATAACTGTAAATTGGTCTCACCCAAATAAAGCCAACAAAATGATGCTGTCTGACGTCTATGGGGATTTCTCTTTTCAGCTGCCATAAATACGGGGTAATGCTGAACAAGAGTATTGTGCTGCCTTTATCTAGAGAAGATGTTTCTTCCCCTTTGAGATCTACATAGTGACATAGATATTGCATTATATTTCATTTACACTTTGAAGTCCTCCATACTTCAGTATAAATATGTTCATATCGTGTGTTTTATGCTAAAGAGGCACCAGCATGCCTCTATAATTAAAAATGATTTTCTTATACATGCATTGATAATTAGATCGCCTCTATTCCATGTTTTTCTTTGTTTTATTTTGCCATTGATCAGTTACTAAAGAAAGCAAGCAGGCTCCATTGCTCATTAGCAAATATTTTTTTTTAACCTTTGCATCATGTTTTTTCCTCAACAACAATATTTTCAAACATTTAAAGCTATATATGATGCCTGGCAGGACTGTGCCTGTTTCCCGTCAGGACCTGTAGCCCTTACGTTGTTGGAGGAGACTTTGCCAATCACACATTCCATGTTAGGAAGAAACCAAGGGCTATCTTTCTTTCTTTCCTCTCAATTCTGAGAATATTTTGCTAAGAGATACGCCAGGAGGAGCATTGCTTCCTCTCCTATCCACACAGTAGGTGGAGAAATAGCAAATGCATTTCCTTGCTTCATGGGATATCATGCCAATCCTTTTGGAGAAAAAATTATACCTTACAGTCTCATATAGTTTATGTCTTACACCTCACTGTAACAGTTTGATTTTTTGTCTGTGGATATTTTCAATTCATTCAGAGGTTCACAGAAAAAATATGTTGATCAAAGTCATTAAATACTTCCATGCTGGAGTGAAAGAAGCTTCTACATACCACTAGCAAGGAGAAAAGCATGAGAGCAGCTTATTTCATTCTCTAGTGCAGCTGATGTGTCAATCTAGGTACAGTTCTCAAGCTGTAAAGCCAGTCTGTACCTCTGCCAAATACACACAAATGAATGGAAGTAAAATGTACGTTAGGTAGGAAAAATCCCACAGATTTTCACACCACAAAATCTTATGACACAAAATTCAGACTTACTCCCAGGAGAAAAGAAATACAGCACTGTTCTTTCAAAAGTTTTATTTTTTGCTTTAAAGTCAGTTTTCTCACACTGATTTTAGTGTTTTCAAATGTATTGGCATGCACTACCTTCAGCTAAAGGAAGAGAGAAAGATTAAGTAACAAAAAATAGCAGCCCACCTATGAATGCATCCCTGCTGGACTGCTAGATTGTGAAACAAATCCCCACAGCAAGAGCCATCTCATTAAATCCAGCTGGCCGCAGGAGAGACAAACGAATCCCTTTTCTTCCATATAAGCCCATCTTTGCTTAAAATACTGCTGGTTAACTGAAATCTGTGCGTTCCCTGCTGCAGCTCAAGGTTTTACTGGCTCCCTAGGAAGTCCCTAGATTGTCTCCAGCTCCTGAAGCTAAGTGATTTACCTACTGCAGGGTGGGAGCTTGGGAGCCTTGAAGCTGTCTGAGCCCAGGAGAGGGATTTCAGGTGGTGTATGCTGTGTGAGTCACAGACTAGACAGGGAATAGCACTGGTTGTTGGCCTTGCACAGGGCTACCTCAGTCCGAGTTAACGACTTGGTCATCCCAGTAACTCTGGACCAGGAGGTGTCAAAGCATCCCATTGAGGTGGGTTCTTCAGTGCTGATATTCTGAGAAGTGAGAAGGTGTCTGTAGAAACAAAAAATGGCTAAATGACTGTGGGGGTACATTTCCTAGAGTTCTCTGCTAGGTTACCTGCAGAAAAACAATTTGTTCAAACTAGTTGCTGAATAACTCTATTAATACATTTTGAACTTTCACCAGAAGGTAAAATTAAGTTGTATTGGTGGATTATCCTTCAATCAGGGGAATTCCCACTCATTTCAAGCCCTATTCAAAGAACCTTGGAAAATAATGTAGTCTTTACCAAGTTCCTTTTTTTTTTCCCCCTCAATATTTATGGGAATCTATTATGCTTTTCTTTAGGGAAGGATGAAATAACGATGGAGAGCTAGTTGTTCCTACCATACCCATCTCTAGGTGTGGAATGCTATACACTATAGCAAATGCTGTTTGGATGCTTGTAAAATGAATGTATCTGCCGGTGATGTTGATCTTGATTGTTTGAGATTTGTGTGGATTCGGAAGACTCACAAAGAGTTTTCATTTTTGGGGGGAAAAATGAGAAAAGTATTGAGAAGATTCTTGTCTACAAAACAGAGCTTAGAAAAGCCACCAGGTACTCCTGCTTTCTATATGTATCAAACAGGCAGAGAAGGTAGGAGAGAAAGATTTCATGCTAGTGTACACTTATGGATGTAAAGTAGTTTTGAAAAGAAGATTCTATTTTCATTGTTATGTTGGTTGGATTTGGAGTTCTAGGGAAAATTCCTGGTGCTTATTTCACTTAAAAAAAAAAGGCAAAAGAGCATACATGTATTCTAAAAAGAGGTTTAGTATAAAATGTCTCAAGGATTAGCCTTATGTTAAGGGTTTTCACTTCTATCTAGTATCTACTATATATAAAATGCAATTTCTATCTCAATTTACAATTTTAATAAGAATAAATCTATCCTCTACACTTGATATGGTGTTAAGTACAGATGAAAAAACTGCTGGAGAATTTTACAGCCACTGGATGTCATTGTTGTTCTTTTGAAGTACAAAAAAAAAAAAAAAAAAAAAAAAGAGAAGAATTGTAGAAATTATTTGAAGGACTGGAACTGAGAATAAATATTTTCTGGTGGTTTCCACATTATTTTTAAGCAGCATTTAAAGTGTATTTACGTAAAATTGTAGCCTCTGTTAATATTGCTTCATTTCATAAAACCAAATAAGCTTCACAGACATTCCATGCCAGCAGCCTAACTACTGCATGCCTTGATAGTTCATCTACCACTGCAAATCTTGGTGTAGCTAGTTAACAGAAAATGATAACCTGAATTAGATAGAGAATGCGTATAGACAATTCATTTTTTTAGGTGCAGTCTTCATCAGTTTTTATGTGACATTAAATCTCATTTATGAATAGTTATAAATTGGATGCTAGCAACAGAATGCAGATTTCAGATACTCTTTCCACACAGTTGTCTCAAAGAGCAATATTGTACAAGTCAGTAGCAGCTGCCAGGAGACAAACACGGTCTCTTACTCACTTCTGAGAGCTGTCTGTGAGTGTCAGCATGGCTCAGAGGAAGACGTGCAGCCATAGCAGTCAGTCCTGTGGCACTGCTGGGGGGGAGGGAGGAGCAACGGTGCTGCTACTGCATGGAGAGTGGCATGACAAGACCAAATCCACTGAGCATAACGCTCCCATCATCTCCTGTTGTGAGTGCCCAGGTAAGCCACTGAATTGGATGAACCTTCCTTCAGGGATTCTGTGGCTGCCTGTGGCCTACATAAGATTTCTTCTCAGTGCTTCCCCACAGTCTCTCCACTGCTTTGCTGTACATCTGCCCAACACCTGGCCCGGAACTTGGAAGGGTTCTTAATTTCATTCTATATGCACACTTATTGCCCTTATAAGAAAGTAAGGCTGTACTACACTCTGTGTGTAGTGGGTGGGTTGTGCACAGCTGTGCAGCAGACCACTTGTTCTCTTTCTACTCTGTGAGAATTATGTTGTTTAAAGCATCCAGTCATCTTTTGCCATCAAGTGATTTTGGAATTAAATTATATCAATGAGCAACAGAAGAGAGTAAACAGGTTTCTCTAGAAGTCACTTCATTTGCCTGCAGTGTTAGGATAGTGCTGAACTATCACCTGAGGCTGTAGTGGTATCATGAGCAGTCCACATCAGGAGAAATCTGGAGAAATGGGACAGTGATGTCACCAGAAAGCCAGCAACAGTCATCTAGCTTATCAGCTGAAGGCAGACTTGCTGTTAATGTGTGGATGCATTTCTCACCTCTGCAATATAAGTGGATGCTGAAGGCTCTGATGTGGAGATGACAGATGAAATGCAGCTAAAGCAGTTCCAGATTAACATTCAGACCTGAATACTGGAATACCATAACAAGAAATGTCACATGGGAAACTTAACTTGCACCTGTGCTGTGTGGATATAGCAGCTCTGGTGCCAAAGGAACTTCCTCATTCTACCTATTCTCCTTTCAATCCCATGAAGTTAGCAAAGGAGCTGTGTGTATGCCTCTGTGCTGAGTACCTTTAGGTTGCAGTTAAAGGTATGAATTGGCACTGGGTAGAAATAGATACATCATCTTCAGCATCTTGAGATATTAGTAGTCATGCAGATGAGGCAGTGGGGGCAGGCTCAGGCCAGCTGTTGTAGTCCATTGCTGCTGTACCCCTTCTGAAGGTGCAAGAAGTTCTGAACTGCCTCAGGATGGATAGTTCTCTATCATCCTCAGCATGACTGCTCCCTGAGGGCACAGGGCATCTCTGAGACTCAGTTACCAAAGTTGGTCTAGTGTTGTAATGTGCCCCAACACTGAGGCAAAAATTGTCCATCTGGATTCTGTTGCAGGTCTCAGATGTCAGCAGGCTCATGGTGGTGATACCCAAAGCTCTTTCTCTCTCTCTTTCTCTCTTTCTCTCTCTCTTTCTCTCTTTCTCTCTCTCTCTCTCTTTCTCTCTCTCTCTCTCTCTCTCTTTCTTTCTTTCTTTCTTTCATTCTTTCTTTCTTTCTTTCATTCTTTCTTTCTTTCATTCATTCTTTCTTTCATTCATTCATTCTTTCATTCATTCATTCATTCATTCATTCATTCATTCTTTCTTTCTTTC
>NC_034411.1:70932986-71154660 GCF_002078875.1 Numida meleagris | reverse complement strand
CTTTCTTTCTTTCTTTCTTTCTTTCTTTCTTTCTTTCTTTCTTTCTTTCTTTCTTTCTTTCTTTCTTTCTTTCTTTCTTTCTTTCTTTCTTTCATCTTCTTCTGTCTTCATCTCTCAGGGGGAGTTAAGTGCCTAAATACCTTTGAGGATTAGGGACCAAGATTTTATCTCTAATTTATATGCAGCTATTAGAACACTGACAGGAAATTTTGCATTCCCTGGGTTGGACATTGTAAATAAAAATTATTTCTGTGAGAACCAAACAAGAGCAGAGATTTCTCAGCAGTGGAAATATTTGCTTCAAAACAGCAATTTGTCAACAAAAAATTTTTATGAGAGATGGACAAACAAGAAATCTGGATCAAAAATATTGATAGTCTAGTAACCACTTCTACTGTCCATCTATTGCTCATGGTTAACACTTGAGCTGAAGAGTAAGAACTCAGGCTGGAATCAGACAGAACAGGAGCTTCTACCATGGTGCTCCTTGTCCCAGGAAAGTGCCCTACCTAACCAGCTACCTAGATGTTGAGGCTATGACCTCATTGCTTTATCCCACAAATCTCTCTCTTTCTCTCATTTTAGCAGACCTTGGATTATTATCTTACTCCCTGTCTTATCTTTGGCAGGCCTTGGACTCATTCTGATGCATAATGGGAAAAATGAGATCTCGAAAATTTTCGCGGGACAGGAAAACCACTTCCTACTCAGTTCTATTTCTGTTTCTAAAATTCTGTTTGGTGGTAGTTTCAGTGAACTCGTTCTTCCTTTGTGTGCCATATGATCCACAGTTGTTTTCTAAATCACCAAAAGCCATTGACAGGCGATGTGGTTTTGATTTAGGACAAAGATGTTCTTTTAAAAAATCATTAACTCAAAATATAGAAGAAAAAAAAGAAATCTGTGTTTACCTTGTCGTTTGCCTTCCAAAAATTTTATGAGAACAAAAGCATTTATATCCATGCTATTTATAGACGTAAAAGTAGATTAAACAGAATTGTGTTTATCTTAAAATAGAGAGCCAGCACTGAACTGAAATGAGATGCATAATGTACGCATATTCGTGTGCACATAATATGTACATCTTAAAAGATGTAGAACCAGTTCAGTGACTTTCACAAATAAAGACAGTTGCAGGTATCTGGGGAGAACATATGCATATTCTAAGTAGATTAAATGTATAAATAAAAACAATTTACTGGTTTAAATATTCTGTGAAAAGAACAGACAAGTACACATTTGTATTCTATGTTAATTTTGAACCTTCCAAGTTTTGCCCGTTCTTTGAATACTTATATGTAATTATTTTCCATCCGATGCTAGATTACATTCTTGCAAGGAGTTGGGATACTATATTGCTAAAATATCAATTTTACAGGGCAAAATAAGGAGGAAAATGAAATGCTACAAGGAGTTCTTGAAATAATAATATTTTCCCTCAGGCTAAATTACATCATCCAACATTATGAAGCAGGCAAAAAAAACATTGCAGAGAGTCAGATCTTTAAACAGAACTTTTTTTCTTCTGGTGCAAGAAAGCAATTTTGCAGTTGGCTCAAATGATGATCAGAATTTAGGAAACCTCAGGATGCTCTGTGTTTGATGATTTGAAAGCTAGTTCATAAATAGCACAAAGAGAATACTTGGATGCCGAAACACCACTGGTGCTTACAGAAGAGCTGACCATCATCACTTCCTCTTTAGACAATAACCTGGGGATAAACAGAAAATATTCTTGCCTCTATAATGTTCACCATGAAAACAGGAGGAAGCATGAAAATTCAGCAGCAAATGGCCCTAAGAGAGCCTAATGTACTCCAGTTATATGCTGGCAATGGAATTAGTGACATTTTCCAGGAGCACTTGATTACTAGAATAGTGATCATTGTACCTTACTGCAGCTTTGACTCTCTGGGCCTGGAAAACTTTGATGCTCTTATTCCAATTACTTTAATAGGAAAATGAATTAAGAAAAGATACCAGAGGATAATCTACTCCATCCTCACGCCTCAAAAGGAAAGTCAACTATGTATCCTGAAAGACATTGTTTAAATTGCTCTTCAAAACACAAGTGAAGCAAGTGCTGCGACTCCCTCAGGACTTTTTTGCTCACACAGATACAGAGAACTGTTAAAATCTTTCCTCTTTGCACCTACATTTTATGTTCTGTGTATCTGGCTTATGTATCAGAAACTTTCTGGAACTTCCTCTCAGTCTTTTCTATTTTCTGAACTAAACTACTCCTGTTCCACTACCATCAGTTCCTCACAGACAGTGCTTTTTCATCTTTGATATTTCCTATTTGTCTCGATGCTTTCTTCAACTTGTTTGCATATTCCTTAAAATGTAGATCCTTAGGGTGGATGAGTTATTCTAGTCCATGTAGCCAAAGAAATTGTACAGCTCACATACTGATGTGATGTATCAGTATCATCAGTATGTAAGCAGGTAGCTTATGACGACTTGATGACGTCTCTTATGAGTAAGTGGCTACTTACTTACTCTCTTCAGATGTTAATATGATGTTTATCTTTTTTTTAAACATCACAGCATTGGTGACTTGTGTTTGACTGTTTGTCTGCTCTTACACAAAGAGCTTTTCAGCATGGCTGCATAGCTCATCATTCCTCAGTCTTGTGCAAGCAGTTGATTATTCTTGCATAAGAAAAAATGTTTGCATTTGTGTTGCTAAATTTTTTTCCACACTATTTCGCTGTTTGTTTATTTTTAATCTTGTATTTCACTGATTTTAAGGTTTGTATCTACACCTTAACAAATGAAAATCAGAAAATATCCACTAAATTCTTCTGTAGAGTTACTAAAAAGCAATTTTTCCTTGTGTATGGGGTTTCAAACAGATAGACACTTTGATTCTCCAAAGACCTGTGTGACCTCATGAGAGATCTTATTATAACTTATTAAACTGAGCAGTTCTGCTCATTCTTTGACTCTTCCATTAGATGACTCAGGTGGCCAGATCATGTACACGCACAGTTAGCTTAGAATATGCGAGTGATATAACCATACACACACATAGATGAATAATTTTCCCCGTAGACGCACGTATATAAAATGCTGTCATATAATTCTACGTTCATCTCCACATGCCAGTTATTTTGAAGTGAGAAATGGATAGAAATATAGACAATTTCCCTCCGTACATGTGGAAAAGTACCCAGACTATCCAGGAAGACATTATTTCCTGGTAAAATACTCGATGTGGTTTGGTAATGTATTGAAAAAAAACTTCAAAAAGCCAGATGGTTCTCCCTGTTATTTTAATGTTATTGTTTAATGAGTAGACCAAGAAATGCATTTAAGTAAGTGAATAAAATCCAGTTGTTTCATCAGTGTGTTATCTTAAGCAACAACAAATAAATAAAAGCATTCCAATAATGAAATATTTTCCCTGTAAGAACCTGGTGGAGCAGTTGTGCCAAATTCCGCAGTGATGTAAACTGAATGGATGCAAAGCAGATGTAACTTCATCTGCTGATTGCAATTGAAAGCTTTTAAAATTTGCTTGGAACATATTTATGCCTTGAGATGCATGGAGAGATGAAGTTCAACTGAAGTTTAAGGAGTATCATCATTTCCCTCCACCAAAACCTTCTCTGTGTCACTGATTTCCTCAGACAAATGTGGGCTTTTGGTATCAAGTTTCTTTAAGCTGTGTTCTCTTCTTTAGACATACAGTCCTTTATGCAGTATAAGCAGGTATGTAATATCTTCAATTATCAGTAAATCACTCACAATACCTCAGAGTACTCATAATCTGGCAGAGGAATCTTTGTCTGCCTAGTCACCTATTAGTAATGACTTATGCACTACAAACACTCAGTATGTCCTTTGTTGTTGGCTGATGATGAACAAAGACAATTTTTTAGTCAAGTTAGAAACATATTCAAGCTAACCGTAGTGTCTACTAATGAAATGTTTCTCTCAAGTGATGAACTTCGTTACACTTGATAACATTAAATATTAATTTATTCAGTATATATAGTCAACCTATTAAGAGGTTTGGACACTAAAGTGGGAGTTGACCCAAATTTGAACACTGGTCTGTTTGAAGGTTGTGATGCTCCAACTACTAACTCTCTTCAAGTCCAGAAATTTGTGGTGACAAAATTCTCATCAATGAAATTTTCGCATTTTTTAGAAATTTATTTCTGCACATCTTCCAAAGTACTGCCACTGAGGGACAGAACAACATCCTGCCTAAAGGTATGCAAGACAGCTGGCTTCAGGCATTCCTTCATTGACAGAGAAACCTGGCTTAATCAGTGTCATTAAATCGTACTTGTCCAAAGCATTGAAATTAGTGCAAAACATGGCAACTGTCTTCACTTTCACTCACCTCTGGAACAGTTGGCATTGAAGTCATGCTCTTCTAAAATGGCATTCCCCCCGCAACAATAATTCTTGGTTCTCTTCTCTAGTCAAGTTCAAATCTCCATCTTCTATTAACACAATGGACCTTAATCATATGACAGGAAGGGCTACTGTTTATCCCTGCTGCTGAAACTGCCAGCTAATATCTCACGTCGCATAAAGCCAGAAGTAAAGAGGTGCAAGAGGAATTGTTCTTTAGCACTTACTCAGGGAAAAATCCCAGTTGCAAAACATAAGGTATAGATAATAATATAATAATAATAATAATAATATAGATATTGCCTTACACCACTTCAGACTGAGGAGGAACTAAAATTCTTGGGTTTTATTTCCTGCGTGACTGTTGTATCCCCTGGGGAACAGTGTGGAAACGGTAGTGCCAACACTTTCTGTAGCTCTTCCTTCATCCAAAAAGACCAAATCAACATTCTGTTCTCTAAATGGCAGGTGCAGATGCCATTTAGGTTCCAGGCAGGTCTTGAATGTCTCCAGAGAAGGAGACTCCACAACCTCCCTGGGCAGCCTGTCCAGTCCCACACTTACTTAAGATATTTATAGTCATTAAGAAGATCAGCTCTGAGTCTTCTTTTCTTAAGGCTGAACAGACCCAGGTTGCCCAGCCTTTCCTCATAGAATGAACAGAGTGTTAAATGTTGCATTTGGTGAAAATCAACATCAAATATCAAATTCCTGGGGAAAATAAACAAACAAAGAAAAACAAAACCCCTAATTCCTGCAAGTGAATGTACTCCCATTAATCTCCTCAAATGTGGATCTGTAACAGTGACTGACATTGGATTCTGATGCAAGGCTACGTACTGGGAGATCTTCTTGCAGGACATAGCTCGCATCTCAGCTAGGCACAAATAGAAGGTATCTAAAACTACATGTCCTAAATCACAGGTAATCCATAATCACAGTCAATTTCTTTAAGTCCCAGGTCATGTAAATGATATTGATCTTGTAACCATGCCAAGTTGCCTTGAAACTCACCAATCTGCCTGTATTTCACATACAGGTCTGACACCTGTGTGGATGACCCTTAGTGCACAGTATTGCCTATCATGATCTATGGATAATGAAAATTAAAATTATTTTAAACTCTGTCTATAATACATCTTGATAAATTTTCTTAAGTTATGTTTACAGAAACTTCTAACAACATTAGTATATTTTCCAGTACATTTTCTATAGAATGTATATGTTTAATATAATATTGTTATTTAATACAGTTTATGAGTATACAAGTGAGTACAGAAGCTGCCTGAAATCAGTGTGTGAAATTTTCCTTTCTGCTAAGGGAAAAGCTTCAAGAAAATCCTCAAGGTGGCAGCACGGCCTCAGTGTTTAAGCTCACACCCCTCTCTGAAGGTAAACCAACCGAAAAACAAAGCACCTAAAAACAAAGCATTGCTAAGGTGAACCTTCTTTTTAAAAAATTTGTACCCAATGGTAGAACAAATGCCCTACTAATAAATCCCATGGCTTTCTTTTGGGCCTCAAAATTGCCAGCTTTGAAAGTGACAGTGTTCAGACATCCTTAAACAAGTACTAAAAAATAGGGTGCTGCAACTAAAACAAAGATTCTGCTTTTTCTTCTACCCACGCATGAGAAAAATGGGTTTTACAGACTTTGTACAATATCTAGGCATATGTACCCAAGCTTATCTTTCAGATCCTCCTAAAGATGGATCTTGTTACACAATCCTGCACTTGTGCAGGTATGATCATAGCTCTTGCTACTTCTCATGCCTCATACAAATGGTCTGGTTAGCCAGGCGTGACAGAAACACACACTGTATCAGACACAAAATCTCCCCACATGCCAAGTTACTTTATATACCCATCTTATACACTAGCTCTTCACTAATCTAAATTGTCTGTTACACATAATATTGTTTAAATATAATCCTATCTAATTCAGTTTTAGCCATAATGAATACACGGACTGAAAGTGTGCAATATCCTGCACGCTGTTGTATAGAACTAATCCTACAAATTGCTTTGATTGTTGCAAGAGAGCATTTTCTCATGAATGTTTTTTATTATTGCTAATATGACATCATTTATAAACAAGAAAAACTGCCTACAGTATGTGCAGATATCAACAATGATGAAAATGGCTGAAAGCTTCCATTATTTTACTTCAACAACCTGTCCTTTGATACTCAGATCATCCACCAAAATGGATATTTAGGTTCCAACTAAATAGTTTTCAACTTTATCTGACAAATTCCAAATTTAGAAATGATGCATATTCTAAAAATAATGTTATGATTTATATGCTCTTGGATGCTCCACTTTTACTAACAATAATAAAGTTGCACATTTGGTTACCTTAATGCTAATATCATTGAGATCATTACTAAAGAAATTGGTTCATTTATAACACTTAACAGAAATAAAATTTAAAATTATTCATTTTTTTTCGGTACTACAGGTTAATAGTCTACCTGAGAACTTTTAAATTCATCATTTTTAAAGGTGATTCAACCTCAGAAGGGCATGAAAATAGCAGGTAGCTTATGCCACTAGATGTTCAGCTGGAAAACCTTAAATAAGGCACAAAATCACATTTTTTATATTTGCCACTCTTGACTTGATGACGTCTCTTATGAGTAAGTGGCTACAAATGTAAATTTGGAGCCAACCTCTTTCCTTACCACAGAAGATGTATTTTAACATAGCACATCTCCAGAAATTATCTTAAAGATGGACAACAGCTGGGAAGACACAGCTTGATTAAAGATGGGAAGCATAAAATCGGGCAAGGGATCTCATGTTTGAAAGTATTACTAACATGGTAGATAAGGAGAAATCAGTAGATGTTAATACACATGGATTCTGATACACATTTGGCAACCTCTCACATGGCTAAAATAAAGACCATTTAAAAAAAAAAGAAAAGGAAAAAATAGGTGCTAGAAAAAAAGGAGTTTAAAAAGAATCATATAAAAAATTCACCTAGACAACAGCAGGCGTCTTTATTATCTATGATTTTTTTCTCTAAAGTTCTACAATATATAGATAATTAAATGTGTAAACACGATGTCCAACTTGTTTTGCCATCATACAGAACTAAAAAAAAAGAAGTACATGTAATCTGTGGAAATCCTCTACTACAAACACCTCTCGGCAAATATCATTCCTCGTTCTTCTGGTCTACAAATTTCTCCACTGTATTTTTCCATTTATAGAAAAAAAATGAGTGGTATGGTGAGGCACTGAGCTCTCTAAAATCCAAGATCTTACTATATTTCATAAGCTGTGGGGTCCTCAAATACTGAAGAAGTAATGACCACAAAAACATGCACCTAGTATGCCAGGTTATTTAGTTCCCTTTGGAAAAGAAATAGGCACATTATAGCATCTTAATGCTGCTGAATTTTTATTTCATTTTTTTTCCTACTGATGAATGAGAACAGCATTGAGGTAGTGAGGAGGTTGTCTAAGAAGGTACAACAGCTCAGGCAGGTCATTCAGGTGAGGTTTTGTTTTATGGAGGTCTGTGGGACTTAGTAACCTAAATCTCCTGCAAATTGGGCCAACTACCTGAATTGTTTTTGAAAGGGAAGCTGCGATTTGCAGATATCTTTGAAAACAAACCTATGATCTGCTTTGCATAATGGAGCAGATATTATATGTTTCCATATTTTCTCAGAATAAAATAATATTCTATTGGAGAAGTTTCGGGTTTCCACAGTTTTATTATCCCATTGTCAGTTATGTTGTTCAAACATGGGCAAACTGTTGGTACTGATTTATGTACTTCTACAATTGTTTATGCTAGAAATACTTATTCTTCCACTAATTCATTATGGGTGTGATTTTCAAATTTCTTGTTCTTGCCCACTAAGTCCTCACTCACTAAGAGGTGCTGTGAAATCACACAATGCCTTTAATATGTTCCATTATGTGAAGTCATACCTTTGTTTACAGGAAATGGATGCACAATTTTTTCTGCACTAATAAAGGATATAAGTAACGCTAAGGTAATTAAAAACCTTCTCAGCATTAGCTATCTCACTTTGAAGACTTGTAGAGTACAGCCTATGAGTTTTAGCATCGTACAGTTTTATTACAGCTTTTTGGGGTACTAGAGGGTACTGCACATGGGGAATATAAGCTGGGGAAGACTAGTAAAGGCATAAATCTACCGGACAGCTACTAAAGATTTAACCCCAAAACAAACAGATGAAGTTAACAATAAACAGAGCATTACTTCTACTTTAATCTAGTTCTCCTTGCTTATTCTGCATGGTGTGATAATGTTTGCAACCAGACCAAAGCTTCGATTTGTCACAGAAGCCAGGAGTACCGCATCTTGCACTATACAAGTAAAAAAATATTAATAAATGCATTGTGCTGGACATCAGATTTAGGTGAGGCAAGGGCCAAAGTGGAAGCAGATGCAGCAGACGTGTCTTTGTGCCACCCTGGTTCTGATCACTGAGACGGCCAAAGCTGAGGTGCCTCTGCTTCTGTTCAGAGAGTTTCTAACTTGTTTTTACCCAACATTGACTATTTCACCTGTCAAGGATAACTACAACATAAACATCACAAAAAACTCTTTGCCTGGAAATCCCTTTTGTACCATACAGTCAGTCCACTTCTCTTTACATAGTCATGAATTAACAAAAAGCATTGGAGAAATTACTTGCCTGTATGGAAAATCTGTTTAATTCAAACTGTGAACATGATGGGATCATACCCAAGAAGCAGTCACTCTAAAAGACGAACTTGAACATAGGTTTATCACATCTCAGTCAAGCAACCTGCCTCTAACTAGTAGATTTTATTTTATTAAAGAATTACACTAGAAGACCTTATTTCCATTTTGATGTGCAATAAAATCAAGTTCTAATCATACTTAGACACATTCATGAAATCCCTCTTTATTTTTTTTTTAAGGGAAAATGACAACACTTTTTAGCTTCGGATTATTTGGCTGAAAATTCCCAAGTCCTTCTACAATGTGTGTTAGAACTGTAGTACAAGTCTTGCTCTTCCCACAAGTGAGTGCAGCTGCTTATCCCACCGTACACACTACTCTTCTGCTGAGGCACTTGATGAATCTCTCCTGGGCATGGCTTCCAAGTTTCTTCTCAAACATACTACAGTACCTCATGGGGCAAAATAATCCAAGCATGATGCAGAAAGTGGGCTTTCAGAATCACATAGATAATGTTTCATGCACTACAATGCAATATTTTAAAGAAGAAATGATCAATTTATCAAACAATATGGATAACTTTTATTCAGGAGGATAAGGAACATTCGCCCAGCTTCTGCTGAAATTGCATCCCGCTTCTTCCCTCAGTGGGATTTTCCTGTAATACTTCTTAAGGTAGAAATAATTATGGATTTCTCCCACTTGTTCTGTAGTGACATTTTTATTTTTTATTTCTCAATTTTGCCTCCTGTGCAGCAAGCGCTTCACCTTCAACTCCGAAGGATTGCCTAAAGGCTTTTTCATTTAACTGCTGCTACATGCCGGCGCACAAATTGCCTTGCAGGGATGATGTGGAGTGATAAGGCCTACATCCTACAGCAGGAGATTTACCAGATTCTTTTGAGCACACAGAGCCTGGCTCCACGTTGGATATCGGTTTGGGTTTTGCAGCATGTCGCACTGCTCCAGAGCAGTGGGTCTTGCTCAGAATGTTAATAACTAGAAATTAGTTGTGATTCAGTTACAAACTTTGAGAATTGTTGCAGCTTAGGAAACAAAAGTTTTACTACCTGTTTCAATGAAATATGTTTTAAGGATTTTCTTTTCTGGGTTAGCATATACAATCTGTTTATCTTAGCCATAACTTTTAATTTTGACTCTGCCTAGGAGACAACAGAACAGCAGCATGTTATAGAAGTGAAAAACAATAGGTATGGTAATGGAGTTGAACTGTCTGCCATTTCTGTTTCCAGGATCTGGACCCTCACAGCTCCAAAATTACATATCCCAGAAAAAGTATTCAGATGCTTCTTAGTTTTACAGAGGATTTTGAAATATCCCTTTGGCATCTAAAATACAACACAGGGAGAACACTAATGCACCAAGACAAAGGAAGTAGTGCTACAAATCCTACCTGAGGTTTTGACGTTCTACATTTCCCTCAAAGTTTTCTGTCTGTGCCCAGAAAAGCTTCAATTTATTTTCTCTACAAAACCGTAAAGCTTCTTTACCACCCAAAAACTACTCTACAAGCTATTAGTTCAGCTCAAAACATAGCTCCACAAGTGGTGTGCATGGCTGTGCTTGATACAGTTTGGGCTACAGCATACCTTCCAGATAGCATACAGGATTCAAGAGTAATTCCTACAAGTACTGCCTGGCTTCAGCTTCAACTACTGCTGGATTTTTTTTACAGATTTTCCCTGGCTTAGGAAGCACTTTAGCATTCCATATCTTTCCCTCTCAAAAAGTATTTCTGATTTGTCATCAAGTCACTACTGAACTTTCTTTTTAGCCTGACCAATGGGCTGTATTACAGCCAGTGGAAACTACCAATTTTCTTTCTCCATGGAGTCTATTGCCATCACTCCTCTGTGTAAGTTTTCCCGTACACTTTAAAACATGGACACCAAAATCCTATGCCAGACTTCTACAGTATGCCAAACATATCACTGGCGTGTGATCATTTTGTTCTAATAAAACAGCTGGAGGATGAAGAGGATTTGATTTAGTACCATCTCTTGATAGAGGCTTTAAACTTTCCCTTCAATGGTTAGCTCCTCAGAAAGGTGAGAAAGCCTGGGTTCTAGTCCATATTGCCCAGAGACACAATCCTACACTGCTTATTTAAAATTAAACGAACATAAAAACAAATCCAAACAGAATGATCAACGGATCAGTGATTGGAAACTTTGATTTACCTTTTCTAGAAGAGACCTAATCAAAATGCTACAGATGAAGAGTGTGAAGTGCCTACTCACCTTCGGATCTGGCATTCATTTTAACATGCTAGCACACCCCATTGGAAAAGTATTTTTTCTTCTGCAGTGAGACATTGCTCATGAGCATTGCTCATGAACCAGATTGAAGCAGTTGTTTGCTTAGTGCATCAGTTTTCCAGACCTTTGTTTGATGATATCTAGTTCTTCCCCACTTATAGGCAGGGAACTTATTTCTTTGAGCCTCTTTCCTTTGAGTTGCCTTCCAGTGGGAAGGTATTTCTTATATATCTTGAAATGAAGTTTCATGCCTCTCTTACCCTTAGTTTTTCTGAGCACATTTTCTTTTGCCATCGGTCCTGTCACTGGTATCTTTTGTTCTCTAAGCAACCACAAACTTCTTGTCCACTAATACATAAAATCAATATAAGGAAATCCAGAGTAGCATTACTTTAGATGTTGATATCTATCTTATTACGTTAGAAAATTATCAGCTCATACTGGCATCCACCACAACGGATATTTCCAGATAGCACAAATGCTGAAAATAAATGGTTCTTTGATTTGATTCTGTGTCCTCCACCAGGTACTATCTTGGGCTACATTAGATGATAACACATTAAGCCACAGGCATCCACGAAATAGATAATCACATTCTCATCATAAAAGGCCAGCTCAGAGACTACATTTATGCACACTGTCCTTCCTAAACAGATTATAAGTGGGACTTCTAAAAGTCTATGTATGTGAACTGTCCAATCAGGTTTCAGAAAATGCCAACTACATAAAATTTCATTTCGTCAACCCAAATTATTTTTCATTACTCAAAACTCTAGGACTAATATCAGCCATTACAAAGCTTCTTCATCTTAAGCTCTTTTCCATCTTGAGCTCAATTTGTCCACAACATGAAGAGTTAAACTCATGACTACATTTGCCTTTTTTTTTTTTAAGGTTAGTTCGACCCGTGGATCCCCCGTCCCCTTCGTCACGGAACCGGGCCGAACGCCCGTAAACCGTTGACATACTCTCATGGCTGCTTCTGATCATTTGATATGATAACTATCACTGTGATCAGATGCAATCTATGCTGCTTTCCACATATCAGACCCCTGGACATTACATGCATTGGTCCTTAACTGTCATCACATTCAACGTTCACAGTTATCTATTTTTTTCTTCTTTAATGTGCATTATACTTGAAGAACAATTAGTAACTCTATTGTTCTCTCAGATCTCTTCCTAGATCTCTATAGACATCTTTTAACCTTGATGTTCCTTGTGATGCCATCCCTTTGTTATCAGAGTGTTTTGTTATTTGTACTGATTAACAAAATCTTTTTAACCCCTTCCACTCCTGAATTTGCTTCTCATTCCAATAGATATTCCAATACACAATACATTGTTGCCTTAGTTTGCACTGATGATTTTTTGGCCAACTCTTCATACTATGCTGATAACTAGAGCTTTGCAAAAAGTCACTATGTGAAAATATTGTAGGTAATTCCAAACTTGTCTAGATATTCAAGTCAAATTAATTGAATAACTGAGGGAAAAGGAATAGTATATATTCAGTCAAAATTCGATTGCCCATACTGTAGGAAATAAGAGACCTCATTTATCTCATTGATGGCTGCCCTAATCATAGAATCATAGAATGGCTTGGGTTGGAAGGCACCTCAAGGATCATCAAGCTCCAACCCCCTGCCACAGGCAGTGTTTAATTATAAACACTGTAAGAATGTTCATTGTTTTCTGAAGGAATTAGAATTCCCATTGTAGTGCCAAGCATCCCAATCATTGTGCTGTTTAGCATTTTGTATAAAGGGTCCAAAAAGAGGGCAACCTCAGGATATCACATAGTCTGCAGTGGTTAAGGCACTCATCTGGCTGGAGAAAATAACAGTTCTTGTCCCACCTTTCCGAGTAGGGAGAAGCATTTAAATGACCTTTTAGCTGTGCGCTTTAGCTGGATAGAATTGCAAGGTGGGTTGCTGTCACTCTGGCTTGTGGAAACTGTACATTTGTCTTTATGAAGCATTTTTATGCATGTGGTGGAGATTTGAGCTTCTTCAGTTACTTTGAGGTTCTTCTGTACTACTGTTTTTTTCCAATACAGAGTTTGTTTTCTTGAAGCTATCCCTTCAAAATATTAAAAAAAAAAAGCTTGTTTGCTTTATTTTCAAAAGTTCTGCATAGAGGAAACAGGTGTGTTCTGATTGTATTTCAGAACAGGTGATCCTCTTCATCAATGCTGCTTTTCACCAGCAGTGATGGAGTTTTTCTCTCCTCAGTCCAATGACTCTGTATCTGTGACTCTTTATATTTCCCTGGAAATATCTGAAATATTTTTCCAGAACTTAGGGACTGTCTCTCAAAGTCTTTGGACTGCCATCCAAAGACTGAGCAACTGACTGGCACCTCAGGCTTGGTCAAAAGAGTGTAGAGTTCCCACTGTAAGTACAAAAATTTTGACAACCCTATGCTTGTTTTTAGCAATACAGAGTAATGATAGAGAAGGATTTTAGTAGCTTACTGACACAATGTAATCCATTGCTAGAAGTTGATTTACATATTTCCATTCCTTCCCCTATATTTTGAAGAACAGAGTTGGCTTCATTCCAACAAAGGAAAGTGCAAGAAGGGAAAGATTGCTTTACCCTTGCTAACACTCATTACCAACAGGTACACAGCAGATGTTCAATCTTAGCATCAAGATTACAGACACACACACAAATCTCAAGCAGGCATACTTTTTTCAATGCTGGTCACAATGCTCTGAGAACAATTTGTTATAAATCCCTTCACAGTCAGCCCAGTTAGGATGAAGGTGTTCTTGTTGGTTTCAACAGATAATTCATTTTTCCTCTGAATATGAAGGTGGAAATCTAACCTCCTTCCTTAGGATTAATTATAAAACAAAAAAAAAAAAAACAAACAAAAAATAAAAACATCAAATTTTACTTGTAATTAGAATACCCAGTAGTAACAACTATAACAATGTATATAACTCTCTCTATATAACTTTTATGTTTCAAGTTTCTATGAAAAACATAAAGTAATTCAACATTATCACTGTTTGAAAAACAGCTTGGTAGTCATCAGATCAGTGAAGACTGCTTTCCTATAGCTTTCAGTCTTGTCATTGTCTTCAGTATCTAAGCCATGCAAACACCTAGTTAAGCATTTTCCTGTCTGAGGTTGTTAACAAGAGCTTTCTCCTATGCTGTCCTGGCCTCCAACGACTTTGAAACTCACCCATCATCTTGTTCCTCCATTCTCAGCCTCACCCTCATCCCACGGTATGAGTGCCATGTTTCCATCAGAAACAAGGACATATTTTAAAATTGTTTATCTATAAATAAATACTAAAAATAAGATTATACTTACTATCAATTATGTTGGTAATTAGCACTATGTTAACCTTGGATCAAAACATAATCAAACTGGCCATGGCAGGTGGGAGCTACAGCCAAATATGTTGTAGCTCTTGTCAGTGTACTTTCTAGAAAAGACCAAAGGTTTTTCAACTCGTAGCATGCCAGTGGTGTCTTATGCAGAGTTCTGATTTAGGGACTTCAGCCTAGTTCCACTTCCAAGAGAGACAGGGGCCAGAAAACTAGGAAGGGAATTGCCTGAAATTATGTATGCGTAAAATACATGTAGCTACAGATAATGAATAAAAAGGTACACAAATGCACTGGCAAAGACCAATCTTGTTCCTTCAAACACCTTCAGGTATTTTCCTCCAGAGGCGTTTGCCATAATTTGTAGGGAAAATTGAGGTTCACTATCTTGAACGCTCCTGTGGAGTTAAGCACCATAATCAGGTCACACTTTCAAAAAACTCTTTCAAAAAACCCAACAAACAAACAAATGACAAAAACTACAACAATAACAACAAAACCCCACACCTAAGACATCGAGTGTCTTAGGGAATGCTCAGTAGTTTGGTGGTTAACTAAACTCAAGGACTGTTGAACTGTCTTCAAATACGTGCCTGCCTGATTTGAACCAAGATTTCTCATTTGTCAAGAGACTACTCTTGCCATCAGATTATTAGTTAAACAGAGCCACACCCAAAAGATACACTCCAACGATGTAAATTAAACTATTATTTATAAAGCATACAATGATCAGAGCTTTGAGCCTGTATTGCTTAGATCAGCACACTAACAACTAAAAGGTGTTACTTTTTAATCTTCTTTGATGAAGATCATTTAATAAATGGTCAACACGTATAACAGAGAGTTTCCCACTGAGTTCTCTCATTCTTGAATGAGAATCAAGAATGAGAGAACTCAGCATGTGGTACTTAGCAAGATCACATGTCATCTGAAAAAGAGGAGAGGTTTTGCACTAAGGACATCAGTGTGTGACAGTCAATTGATGGAAATTATTGAGTAGGGGATGAAGGTCAATGTCAGTGCATGCAAAATAATGCAGTAAGGGGAAAATAACTGAAAGTGTTCATTCAGAGACCAGATAATGGATTATATATGAGTGATGCTCCAAAAGTAATGCCTCCTATTTTATTATGTTGGCCCATGACATCAGAAGTGGATGTTGGTGATATGGCAGTAGAGGTTGAACCTTCCTGCCAATACTTAATTACATATTGTTGTCATGTGACAGATGGCAGCAGAGGGGCAGTCTGACACAATGGTGTCTGACATGGAAGAGCATATGAAGCAAAGGTGTGTCACTGAATTCCTCCATGAAGAAAAAGTCATAACCATTGACATTCATCAGTGCTTGCTGAACATTTGTGGAGATCAAACAGTGGATGTGAACACAGTGAGGTGGTGAGTGGTGCATTTCAGCAGTGGTGACAGCAACAGTGGGTCACTTCCACTGGTGCAGATTTTTACGAGCACAGCATGCAGGCTCATGTTTATCATTGGGGAAAATGCACATCTAGTGGTAGTGATTATGTTGAAAAATAGTGTTTTGTAGCTGAGAAATTGTTCTATCAAATTGTGTTACTGTGCTCTTTGTATCTGTTGTAGTTTCCATGGAAATAAACAGGAGGCATTACTTTTGGAGTGACCTACTTAGAAATAAGGTACTTTCATTCATGAAATGGATCTTGTAGGCACCATAAACTGCTTTCTCAAGTTATCAGCTCAGTACTCCTCAGCAATCAAAAATTCATTGGGGTGCTAAGACTTACTATTAAAATAAAGAATTGACAACAAAGCAGAAGAGATATTTAATGCGCTTTGGTGTTTTGGTTGCATCAAATAAAACAGGATACAGTCAATCCAGTACAGAGAAAGATGAAAAGGTGACAAGAAGAAATTAAACAGACCAGAACAGTTCAGTCTGGAAATGACTCAGCTGAGCAGGCAATAGATATGAGAAGAAAATATAATATCCTGAATGCTGGAGAGAAGATGAATGGGAAATAATTATTCGATGTTTCACATTGCTCAGGATGTGGAAGACACTAAATAAAATGATTAAATAGCACACATATAGGAAACTAAAGGAAGTTCTTTTTCCTATGCAAAAATAACATGCAAAAAGTATAAAAGACATTAAAAAAAAAACAGAAAAAAAGCAGAGAATAAGAGTCTGTCAAGGGTTATTAAATTGCATGATTTTGATGCCACTTGTAGCTGTAGCTATCTTCAAATTTCAGGAAAGGAACTAGAAGGGACAGTGAGGGAAAGATCATTTTGTACTTCCACTGTTCCCTGCTGGTGACTGTCACAAAGTTAGATGAGCTTCTGCCCTTTCCCATCGTGTTCATACTTATAGAATCATGGAATCATAGAATTAGCTAGGTTGGAAAAGACCTACAAGATCATCCAGTCCAACCATCCACCTACCACCAATAACCCCACTAGACCATGTCTCTCAACACTATATCTAAATGTTTCTTGAACACCTTCAGGGACAGTGACTCAACCACCTCCCTGGGCAGCCCATTCTAGCGCCTGACCACTCTTTCAGAAAAGTAGAATTTCCTAATGTCCAGCCTAAATCTCCCCTGGCGCAACTTGTTCTTATATATTCAAATAAATGCCAGTTTTCAAACAATAAAACAACTTCTGCAGGTTATGTGTCGAGAGCCAGTAAAACATTTAGGACTCCAGTGCCTGACTCAGTTTTGTGTAATGGGAAACATGCTTCAGATTTGGAAATATTAATGTTATTTTATTGGTCTTTCTAAGGCAAATCAAAATTAGTAAAAACAGTGGACATTTGTATGCACTAAATTTAAAAAGCCCTACAGCTTTTCATTTCAACTTTTTTTCAAGTTAAAAGAAGAAAGAAATTATAGAAACAAGAATGTCAGACTCATAAGCTTCTTCGAAAAGTGTAGCTGTGATTATAAACTTGATAAAAAAATAAATTATTGGTATTATGCTTCAAACCTGAATTGGATTATTTCTCTTTCCTTCCAGATGAACAAGTGGTGCATGGACATTTTGTCTCTCTTCATTGGGCTGAAATGGCCCAAATCACTAACATTTTCATGCAAATACTTAATTTGACCAAAAACTCATACTAGAATGATGTGGGAATATTTGCTATTTTGAAAAAGTTTCTTAACAAAAGGATATTAAGAGAAAGACAACAAAAAAGTGTCAGAAACAATTTTATGTCACATATGACTTGTAAGAAATTTAGCACTATGGAAAATTTATCACTATTGCCAAATTCTGATATTATTGAAAGAAATTATTTTGGCAACAACTTAAGAAAAAGAATTGTTTTCAGAGAGCATGCCTTGTATGGAAATTATTTGCTAGTTAAATGTTGCTAAGAAAATAATTCAACCAGCCTCAGTTTTCCAATTAATTACATCCTTTGAAAGTTTCAATGGTCGAATAGTATTTGTAAAATGCATATCAAATTACAAGTCAGAAAATTATTTTTTCCATAAGAATAAATATTATTAACATATTGGTAATACATTCAGTTACTTTTATTTTTACTGGAGACTTATTACCAACATTTCTTACAACTTCCCTTTTCATAACTGTGAAAATAATCCACCCAATCTAGACAATGATAGCAAGAATGTGTAACGTTACTTCTTACTGTGAGTGAAAAGTTATTTCTAAAGAATAGTAAAAAATCTGTGGGTTTTGTTGTTAATTTTGTAAGTGCCAATAATACTTTCCAGTGGTGGACAGAAAGCTATGAAAAAAGATTCAAACTTAATTTTACTTAAATAACTAAGGCGCCTCAAAAAGGTAAACAAATACTCTTCCGTGGCATCACATTTACCACAATATTTCTTCAATTTAGCATGCATGTATACCACAAGTCTGTATTTATATCTTGTCATGGTAAATGTTTAGTTTTCAATATGGAATGTATTTATATAAATGAACTGAAAAGAGGAGTTGAGAATGGATAAAAGCGTATGGGGAGAAACTGAGATATAAAAAGAAAACTGAGCTTTACTTAGAGAACAAAAAACAAGATGTGAATTTAACTGCAAAAATAGCAGAACACCATGTGAATAGCACTGTGAAAGGTGGAAGGTGGAGAGGCAAGGAAGGGTCCTGAAGAAGGTCATTCAGATTGTAAATGGGCTTAGGTGAGAGGAGAAACTGGAGCAACTATATCCTATCTTAAGCATGTACATTTAGCAGGTGTTGAAATATCTCTACTGAGTTCTGCAGACCTGAGTACTGGAACAAAGCTCTCAGCTGCTGGAGAATGTAGCATGAAGACAGTCAGCATAAAGACTTCTTCAAACCTTAAGTACTTGAAAGAGAGCATTTTTTCATTCACAAAACCATCCCTTGGAATACAACCCTCTCAACACCTTGGAATTCTACTTTTCCATGATATATTTTGGAACCAGCTCTTAAGAGGTTTAGTCAAAAGCCAAAGATCATATTTGGTTGAGGATTCTGGGAAAAAAGAAAAGTCCTTCCATCTGAATTTGGAAATAAGATCTGCTTAGAAGTTTCCCATGGAGAGGAAAATCAAAACATGATTAGTATTTACACAATCAAAATACTTTGTTCTGAAAATTTCATCTCAGTTATGGTTTCCAGTCCTACTAGAATAAAGAGAACTTGACTTCACTGTATGGGAACTAGGATGCTCAGGTATCCATACACTTGGCTTTATGGCAGGGAGCCAGGAACACCAGAACTCTCTGCTAGGTAAACTGGCAGTCAGGCTGATCTCAACAGGAGCCCATGTTCATCTCGTCTGTTTTTCCTTCTTTACAAGCAAAACAAAACAAAAACCTGGGCAAATAGTCCATGGCAAGGCACTGATTTAATAAATTTAAGGATTTATGTTTCAAGTGCTTTCAAGTCTTATAGTTTTTCAAAAGCTTTGATAGCCACACTTCATGGAGGTCGAGTTTTGCTTTATTCTTAGAGTTTATTCAAGTCCTGAATCGTTTTAGACTATTCAAAACACAGTCACGCTAATCATTCTTATTTACAGAGCACAAAAACAATGAAGATGTTAATATCATCTTACTGATTTTCCTTTAAATGAATTCCCTCTGTAGGTCCTCCTACAGTCATGCTTGGTTTGAAGAAATGTGGGTGAAACAATCTGAAACTTTTTAGAGGGAAGTTCAAGTTCTATATTTTCTCCTACAGCTTGTCAAGCCTTTGGTAATATGTTATTTGATGTATAACTATCTTTCTGCTATACCAGTAAGAAGAGAGATGATTTGTTTTAATTACATAGAATTTTATAGTTGTTAGGACTAAATTTGGACTCAGGACAGAGGCTATCATCTCCAGAGAGTTGTGCTGAGCAACCCTCTGATGCTGAGAAACCAACGATACTTCAGAATCTAGTACAAATTGCTGTCAACGGTTTATGGGTGTTCAGCCCGGTTCCGTGACAAATGGGGTGGGGGACCCACGAACCCACGTCCCAGGAAAGGGAAAATGGAAAAAGGGTAAGGAGATGGGCCTAAAAACAAAACAGCAGCAACAAGCTGAGGAAAAACAAACTAATTTACTAATTAAGATATTGGAATGCAAAATAACACACTATAATACAATATAAATACAATTTAAGCTGATAAATCCAATATAATGAGAGAGAATGTCCAAGAATCAGGGTAGGGCTTACTCTAATAACAATGATAAGATGGCTGGGGAGCGAGATGCTGCCAGGACGAGAGATGGGTGGAAAAAAAGAGAAGGTCTCGTGATCTGTGAGTTCTTATCTTTCCCTCTGACTGAAAAACAGTAACAAGGGAGCAAAGTCCCCTGGGGAATGTAGTAGTCCTTCTCTTCTGAAAACCAGGTACATACACTACATGATGTTATGATGTGGAATACCAATAACCGAAAATCATAAAACCAGGACAATTGCCTACACTCATACTCTCCCATTTCCATTAGAAATAAGGAAAGTTGTTAAACTGGCTAAGAAAGAATAAGATGAGCAGTTGAAAATGTTTTGTCCTTGTGGACCTGAAGAACCTCTCAGAGGCTCATTTCATGACCACATGTTATGACCTGAAAACAAGGAGTGTAATTTGAAAGAGTCCCAGTGAAGTCCTGGCATTTGCTCTCTGCCACATGGGTATGTAGGCTGGTTTGCTTTTTCCTTCTCCTTTCCAACAGGAAGATACCAGGCTGAGGCTTCCCGAGGGTTGTAAGCAGGAGAGGGAACCTGGATGGCAGCCATGTGCCTGTGACCAGATAGGGCAGCAGCTGAGCTCGCAAGGGAATATGTTTGGATTTATGTGGCCCTATTGCCACTGGCTTGAATGATAGCCTACCATCTCCTCAGCTGGCCAGAGTAGCAGGTGCTGCAGCATTGTTTTTGTTGTCCATTGTAGCAGCAGTTATTTGTGTTGGCTAAAGGAATGGCAGCTGCTCAGTTTGCTGGAGCAGAGGTAGGGGCATAGCTTTGTAGCAGGTCAGGAGTAGCTGATGGGGCACACAAATCATTACTATTATAGTGCAGTGCTGTCTTCCACCTTCATACCACTGTTATTCGTAGATAAAAGGACCCAAAGACAAAATTCAAGGTGGATTTTTGCACAGTATTGATCACATCAAATACAAAATTAAGCTGAATGCTCAAATGCCCCTGGCTATAATTTTTGTTCATTTGTTCTTCCATTTGCATAGACTAATAGTTCTCTCTCAGTTAGCAAATGGTGTAAATTATATAATATTTGGTCATGATTTATTTTCTCAATCTGGAGTCCTTCTTTTATACACATATTATCCCAAGAGGCCATTTACAGCCATGATTCTATGGGCTGTAATCACAGCTCTAGGAATGCTAACATGAACTTCTCTATTTTACGCTGAATATTCACCAGCATCTGCTATGGGATTAATACAAAAAGATTCTGCCACACATGGCAGCCAATCAACAAACAATATGTTGATATAGTTTGAGGTTATCCCTTCATCTCCCATGCAAAATCTGTTGTGGAAACATCTCCAGGGGTTTAGATTACAGTCTTCAGTTTCTCAATTTACATTCGGTCTTTCATTGAATCTTTCTGTTTTACTATTATATTTTTTCATTAGTGTGCAAATATTATATGGATGTTAACCAGAATTTCCAACCAATGTTCTTTGGCAGTTTAAGCCTGCAAGGATGATCATCTTTCTGTCTTCCAACTGGATATCTCTAATTTGAAATTGTTCTGTAAAGTAAGGAAATGTACAGAAGGATAAGCATCATTTTCTTGATTTTGAGATTATTTTTCTTCTGCATTTACAACAGAAATATTTAGATTTTGTTCATTCAAATGCAATACCATTTTCCTCCTATTTTGAATTAGTTTGCCTCAAATGCATTTTTTAGTATGCCAGTTTAAGATTTGATGTTAAAATTCTTTTTACTGTGCTGCCTTATAAAAGTAGAGGTACGCTGATGTATTTTTTCCACTTCCCAGTACAACATTTACTGTATCCTTTATTTCAATGTCTTGCCCCACCCTTTCCAGCACAGAAGCATCCTTTTGACTTGTGTAAAACTACAAACAGGTTACAAGATAGACATATATTTGTGAAAAAATAGGTTTAAATTTTCTCACCGGCTTCAATGGGAATTGAAAGTGCTAAGAGAAGCCAACTATACCTGAATCACTTCAGTACAATCTGTAATTATTGTAGCAGTGGAAACATACTTGCTTCCTTCTAAAAAGCTACAAGACTGGAAATTGTTTACTTTACTTTTAGCCATTTAAAATGTAATCATTGAATGTAATGTAGTCATCATTTTTTAGTTAGTAAAGAAAAAGAGGCATATAGGGATGCCAGCTCACTGCATCTCAAGATAGGTGTCTGTAATAGGTGAGATTAATTGTTTATCATGCTGTCAAACTACACTCTGTGCTCTGTGTTTCATAATGGTTCACTTTTCTGTCTCTAGGCTTGTAACGCCTACTGATTTTTTCTAACTCATTTTTTGTATATATATATATATTTTTTTTTTCCATACTACAGTGAATGATATTTTTTTAGAGATTATGCCCATTGTATTTAGAATTTTCTTTTAGTCATAAAAGAGTATTACATAGACATATTTTGACACAGTATGGATTTTACCTATGTAGCCATCTAGCAGCAAAACTAGATTTGGGTGAAAGTTTTCCATCATTACTGAGAAGCTGAAATTAAAAATTAATGCTGTCCCAATTTAGACATCTTTGATTATCTGAATATCATTGATATTCAGAAAGAAATCAGATTTGAAATTGTAACATACATTCAAAACAAAAAAAGTGAAGGCCTTTTTTTGGAAAGAATTTGAAAAAGCTGATTACCTGAAAGACTATGCTGATGGGTGCTCTTTTCTCATTGCAAATGGTTGGGAGGAGTAGAAGTACAGGAAAAAAATGTAAAACTATCAGAAGGAAAGAGAAAACATATAGCAATACATGGGTTGCACTGAAAGTAATGCCTCCTATTTATTTCCATGGGAACCACAACAAATACAAAGAGCGAAATAACACTGTTTGATAGAGCAAATTCTCAGCTACAAAACATTCTTTTTTCAACATAGTCACCCCCACTAGCTATGCACTTTCACCAGTGACGAACAATTAACTGCATGTCATGCTCATAAAAACCTGCACCAGTGGAGGTGACCCACTGTTTCACAGCTGCTATGACGGCATTGTTGCTAGGAAAATACTGCCCACACAGTTCATCTTTCATTGGCCCAAACAAATGGAAGTCAGAAGGCACCAAATCCGGACTACACAAGTGGGTGTGGTAAGACAGTCCACCCAAGATTGGCAGTGTGCTCTAGGATCTTCAAACTGGAGTGTGGACTGGTGTTATTGCGCTGCAAGAGAAAGGTTGTTTTCTTCTCTGACCTGACTCTGGAAGTTTGAGCTTTCAGCTAAATCAACACTATGACATAGTGGTCAGAGCTGATGGTTTGTCTAGGTTTCAGGGAATCCAGGAGAATCACATCTTTCCTATCCCAAAAGACAGGGCACATCACTTTACCATCTTTAACTTTTTCTTCAGTGGGGAATTCACATGTCACCATTCCATGCACTGCTGTTTTAGCTAAAGCTTGTAGTAGTGACACCATATCTCATCGCCACTAATGATGCAATCCAGGAAACTGTCACCTTCAGCCTCGTATTTGTTCTGTGGTTCCTGACAAACTTGCATATGATGCTCCTGTGTGAGCATTTGTAGGATCCATCTGGCACAAACTTTGTGATATTCCAACGCTGCCACCATTTTTTCCAACACATTGAAGCCGATATTCAGTTCTGTACAGTTCCCTTGCTGTAATCTGCCTGTTAACATGGATGAGCTGATTGAGATGCTCTTCATTTTGTGGTGTGACAGCTATGCATGGCCATCCAGAATATGGTTTGCCTTTCATGTTGCTGTCACCACTGCTGAAACGCACCACATCTCTGTGCTCACATCCACTGTTTGGTCTCCATAAATGTTCAGCAAGCACCAGTGAATGTCAGTGGCTCCAATTTTTTTCTGCATGGAGGAATTCAATTTCACATCTTTCCTTTATACACATTTCTACATCAGACCCCATTGCGTCAGATTGCCCCTCTGCTGCCATATGTCAAATGGCAGCAAAATATAATGGAATATTGGTGGGAAGGTCCAGCCTCTACTGCCACACCACCAACATCCACCTTCGACATTGTAGGCCCACATAATAAAATAGGAGGCATTACTTTCCAAGCAGCCCTGATAAAAGTTAAAGAAAATAAAATGTAAGAGGTTACCAAAGGGAAAAACAGAGCCTGTGATCTGGATCCAATTATCAACCTCTAAATAAAATAATGAGGTGTTATTTTTATTATACTGCAAGGAGTAGTCAGAGCATCTTTAGCACCGTTCATTTATCTCAAAGATAGGTCTGAGGGGAAATGCTCTGAGAAAAGAGAGGAGTGGAGTAACCTAACAGGAAAACGTGAAAGCTATCATTGTTGGATGCATCCCTATGCTTATACGAACACATACTTGGTAGTTTCTAAACTAGGCACAATTTAGGAGAACACATGAAATAAAGATCTACTCACTAAAAATCTACCTCTAAAACACACAGGGAAACTTATATTTTAAAATAAAATAAGAACAAAAGTAAAGCTTTTGCCCCTGGACAGACTAGTTCTCCTGTTAGCTATTCGGTTTTCCTCATGAAAATTTTTCCTTGCAACTTTTGAAAATAAGAAGTAACCTAAAAACAAAATGGTTCCTGCATGGCTTGAGTCACATTTGAGTCATATACTTGGGAGTTACCTGCAACTTGTGAGTTAATAGTAATTGGAGAAAGTGCAGTGAGATTTGAACAGCTGTGCTCAGATTCACTCTTGATGCTGCTCAGACCGAAGCTCCCTCACTCCCGGAGGCAAATCCATAACATGAAGTATTTACACTGAAACAAGGCCAACGTTGAGTGAAATCTTGAGTGGGCATTTTATTTCTTATTAAATGTAAAAGATTATGTAAACTCACTATTTTTCTATCTCATGAAATAACAGAAAATTATTAGTTTGACTATAACATACAATGAAATATGACAACAAATAACAAGTGAAATTGTACTTCAAATCCTAGGGTGGAAGTCTGCTATGAAGGTGATAAAAGCCCTCATGCAGCTTGTTCAAAGACTTAGAAAGCAACTACACTTGGAGTTATCAGCATAACAGTTAAGAATAAGGAAAATAGCCTAGCTGAGAGAGAAGAGGCTGAGTAGGAGCCAAGTACCATTTTGCAGTTAAGTAGTTCAGTTTTAAGAACTGAGAAACATCAGAGAAGTTTATATGTACCTGTTGCCTTTCATTCTTATTCTGCTCAGTAATGGTAAGATGTTAATCCCTGTGATGGGATTTCCATTTTACCATGTGCAGGGAATTTAGCTGTAACTTAAGTTATAATTCAGCATGTCAGATCAATGATGTCAATGAATGCTGATTTCTCCCAGCAGCATTTGTTTCTATTACTGCAATAATGAAGACAGGTGGAATCATTTGACGATGTCCGTTGGGAGAACCTTTATAAAAGGCTAAGCTGAGCTGAGCTGGAGTAGGGTGGTGTATTCAGTTATTTTTCTGATAGTGATACAAAAGTTTTTACAACACTTCACAATTAAATATTTTTTAATGCATTAACATTAAAGATTGTGATTATTAATAACCTACACTCACGCATCCTAGGTACAAAGTTATGATGCTGTGTTAATTTTGCTACAAAAAGTTATGAAAAAGTTAAGATTTTAAATGATATAATCTTTGCCAAGATATCTCCTTACTTTGTTCTAATTCTTGTTATCTAAATTTTGTACAAATGAAGTATTTCTTTCAACATTCTTTTCAATAGGCATCTCATTACCACTGTTCTCATTTATCTTTGAGTCACCCCATCCTATAATTTATTAACTTCTTCTGATGTCCCTTGTTCAAAGTTTCGCACTTGCATGAAATTGAAGAACAAAACTGTGGAAATCTCCCATACCAATGCATTATTTGAAATAATCACATTCTAATGAATACTTCTTAAACTGAAATTAGTATCCCTCATTTTTTGAAATATTTTTCTCTCCAGATTCTTGCAAACATTTGAAAAATGGTATTCAAGCAAGCAAAACTTATTTAATTACCTACAGGTTATTCAATTTTACATCTTGAAACTCTACACTTTGAATATTTCAGTATAAAACAGATCTTTTACATCATATCACACTGAAATAGATATCCACGTTACCTGATTTTAAAATCTAATCTGTTGTAATGAGGACAGCCAATGTTGTTTTTTCAATCCTTTTTCACTCTGTTCTCTTCCTTCATTTGATACCTTCCACGTTATCTTGTCACAGAGCTCAAGCAGTGAAGGATTTCAAGGATTTTCTGAATCTTAAAGACCTGGGAACATAGGAAAATGTGAGTTTTCATAAGAGCAACACTGAGGATATTAAGACATGAGAAAAACAGAAAATAACCAAAGTTATAGGATCACTAAATACAAAGTGAAAGATGTGGTAGTATAGTCCTAGACTTCCAGTGTTAAAGAAAATATATATTTGAAGTTAACCACTACAGCAAGCTGATGGCTCGAAGAAAAGAAAGGCTTTTTCACATCTATTCTACTTCAGGGCTCATCTCCTATGTATTTGAGTTGCTTTGGAGGTTGTTTTTTTTTTTTTTTTTCCTTCACACCTGCCCTTTCTTGTGTCAATTTGATGCTGAAAGGATCCAAGCTTTTAAATAACTGATGAATGATTTTCTCAGCTGCAGAATAAACATTAAAGAACTGATGCGTTTTACATTAAAACAGCATGTTTGCATAGGGAAATTTGCACTCGCAGGCTCGGTCTGTGTAAATAGATATGAATGTAAGTATTCAAAACTTAAGTGCTCTAAGCTACTTGGAACAGTTTTTTCACTGGTTGGTTGAGCCCCCTAGAGTTTCCAGCACAAACTACTGGTGTATGTGAATGCAAAGCTTTGTTTCTGCCTGCAAATATTGATATATATATATATCTTTTTGAAATTGGTTTTATATTTGTGCCACTTACATTCAATATCTCCAACGTTTGCAGAAAATCAACACACAAACCCACAATCATATCTTGATATAATCACGTAAATTTTTAAGAAAGTATCAACAGAAAAAAATTGTATAATTCATTGAACTCCTTTTAATTTTGTTATTGTAGAAATGCCCTCTCATTTCATTCATGAGAGAGGAGAGAATAAAAACCACTATTGATCAGATAGCTGTAGATTTTCATGTACGTATTTACTCTAAAGTTAGAACTATGAGCCAAGAGGCTATAGGTTAGTAACTCTGAAGAGTTACTTCTCTATAAATTAAGATTTTTGATGTATTTCTTTGTTAGATTTTAGGTTGAAATGCTGACTACAATGGCCAAACAACTCTACAGAATACACTTCTGAAAGTACTGATGAAAATCTACAGGTAGAAAAGTGCATGTAGATGTTGAAAATGGAGATGTATCTCCAAATCAAATGGACAAGATTTTGTAAAGACTTTAAGCCTAAGATAACTCATGTCCTAGCAGCTGTTCCTTCTACACTCTTCGCATCAGGAGATTATCTGATCCAAGATTGAATGCTGCTCATTTACATGAAAAACCCTGTAAAACATTTGATATTTTCTGGGTCCTAAAGCTTCTTCTGGCCACAAGTGGTAGCTGCAGCTGAGGGCATAAGACCACTCCAGTAAGATCGCTGTACTGGTTCTAGAAGACTTCCTTGGATCAAGCTGAGGTGGGAACTGTGGCTTTGTAACACAAGTTCTCATATGTGTTGGGGGCAGCTGTAATTTGCCTCACTCTGAACAGTCTGTATGTGGCCTTCCTGTTTGAACCAAAGAAACAGCACAACTCCCAGCTGGAAAAAATATGTGGCTACCTCTACCCAAGGCAATTTAGAAAGTGTTACCTTTTAGGTAAAGTTGAAAACACAATTAATTGCATTAAGAAAAGCCAGGCATGGAGCTGAAGGACATCTTACATACTCCCTAAAGCTGTACTTTTACATGTACATGTACATGGCTACATACCTCGGTGCAATTTTATCTGAATGAAATGATTTCTGTTCAGGCAGCACAATAGGCAGCCAGTGTGTAAACAGTCTCTTAACATTTTGCAGCCCATTATATTTTGCTGCCCAAGGCAACCTCCTGCTCTTTGTGGTTATACAGACCTGCTTTTATTTTCTCGTGTTGTCAGATATGAGCCTATATATCACTCCCTTCAAGAGACGTTGGACTCAGCATTGTAAGATGTAACTTACCATCGGCAGCTGTGATGGCAGGCAGCTACTTAGGGATCCTGCTGGTCAGTAGAAGGTTACTGGATAAGAAGCAAAAGGAAAATAACACCACAAAATAGACAAAACGTGAATGATATGCCTTACTACTTTCATTTCTATAAACAGGGTGCGTGCGTAATAAAAGTCTATTTCCCATACCCCATGCCTGAAGTACCATTTGCAAAGAACAATTCAGTAGTTGTGAGTGATTCCAAATATGTTTTCATGTCAGCAAGTCGATTTTGGGGATTAAAATGTCCTTCCCAGATGGGCAAGCATTTGGTTCTTCCCAAACCTGCAGTCAAAAGGATTCTGAATGCAAACATGAAATTCAAAGAATGGGCAAGCTTTGGTTTGGACAATAAAATAAGAAGATTAGCCAAATGACACAGTCCTTGTGCTCAGAAATACTGAAATCTTTACAGGGAAGTGGCTGTTAAAAGGAATCGTCTGGTAACTGTTAACACATGCTGGTAAACCACTACTATCTGGTGTTATAAACGCAACAAAACCATGGCATCTTAAGATGTGTGAACTGATATTTAATCCTTTTTCATCTTGAATCATGCAGCAGAAGTGTCACAGCATCTTATCTGGGGCATACTGACATGTAAGAAAAAAAAAACAAGAGAAAGACAAATATTATTATGAAAGGATGTTTTATTGCAGTTTGAGGGAGAAGTCTAGTATGTATAGGAAGGTGGATACATTAACATCCTACAATTTTAACATTAATTAATTTTAAAAGTTTTACCTAGGCTTCAGCCAAGTCTCAGGATCCTTTGGAGTATGCTTGTTGGGAGGAAAAAGTGCATCAGCAGTGCCTTGGATGTCATCTTGTTTGTTTCCAATAGAACCCAGTGCTATTTCCTTGAAGGCAGCAAGAACTAAGCAGCAGAAGAGTCTCCATACTTGCAGTTCTGGCTCCTTTTAAGCCAGCACTTAGCCTGTCAGCTTTTTCTCAGTGCCACACAGGCTGTACTTTGTGTGTCTGCACTGTTCTTCCTACTGCCACATCATTTCCACTGTTTCTGTATGCACAGAGACGCCTGTTTCAGTGTGATCAATTCCCATCCTATGGGTGAAATGACTCAGGGCTGCATCACTGGAGGAGCTGCTGTGGGTACTTACTAGTTCCTCTTTTTAAGATCTCTGCTCAGTAAAGGAACTCAAAGGCTCCTTCCACTTGGTTTAAAATATGAAGTGCTGCAGTAGCTTTGACAGTTCTGTTAACTTTGACTTAAAATCCTCTTTTTCCAATTTTTTGATGAAATTGTGATTGACTACCACTTTTTTCATGTGCCCAAACTGCTGTATTTTGAAGTTTTCTTGGTGCATATTGTTCTGTAAAATTATGTGCCCATCAGACATTAATAAGTTCCATATTAGATATGCAAGAACTTCAGCACTAAAAATCAGTTCTTGGTTTTGAAAATATATGTTGTTGTTTTCAAAACTGCTGGATTTTCACAAAGGGCAAAAATAAAGATTTTCTTCCAAAGCTGGAAATGTTTTTGAGTTAACAGACTACAAAAGTGTATCATTTGAGACTTTTAACTTTTGTCTCATGTTTCTGGTTTAAGAATTACATGTTATTTGCCTCAAGCTTTCCGGATGGTCAAATACTCTTGATAATTTCTTATTTGAGGAAAGGATTTCTGAATTATTTGTTATTAATTACATTCCTACAGATAGTTCCAAAGTGACTTATTTCTGTTTTTCTTTCTTTGCTGGCATCAAAATACAGTTTTTGCCACCAACTTAAGTGTGAACAGAACTTGCTTGTCTCCTGTACATTATTTTTACCTGTGAGTAAAGAAATGACTATGAAAGGAAGGAGGAAGGGAAGGAAGGGAGCGAGGGAGAGAGATAAAAGAAGGAGGGAGAAAGGAAGGAAAGAAGGGAGGAGGAAGGAAAGAGGTGGGGAGGGAAGAAAGGAGGGAAAGAGGGAAGGAAGGAACCCAGACAAATAAGGGGTGTCAGAACACATAATTTTAAATTATTTTATCAGTAACACTCCACCTCACCACCTTTCAATTTAACAATTGTATGAACCATAGAACAGTTAGCAGCACTCCATGCACATGCACACAGACACCTAACTCCCTTGAAAACATACTATTTAAAATACCTCACATTATTAAAGTCACCTCTAAACTTCACGCTTGGTAAGCTCACATGTGAGTGCTGTGCAATTTAGGACATTCGTATGGAATGCTACAGTATTTCTGAATTCAAGTATGTAGCTTTCAAGATTAAACTAAACAATTATGGAAAAAAAAATTCAACACGAAAATCAGTTTAAGGCTGAATTCTTCATACATAAGGTTTGTGTGGTTGCAACTATGACTGGAGCTTCATTTCTCTCACTTATTCTACCAGAAGACCTCATAGAATCTCTACCAAAGCTGGTAGAAGGCCTGCTTTTCCTCCTCACTGTTCAGTCCTATTCTTCTGGCATCATATCCTAATCTGTTTGTCTGTAGTTGTCCTAGTGGTTGTGCAGGGTTAAAAAGCAAGTCAGGCAGCATAGCTGAGTGGGTGGCAAACTGCAACACAGACCTGAGAACAAGCAGCCAGAGTGAAATTACTCTTCAGTTTTGCTTATTATAAAACTACGCCCTAACATGGGAAGATCCTTGGCCTTGGACTGTCTCTCTGCTCCATGGGTACTACTAACTGCAGCAAAAACCTTATGAAACTGTAGTATTTTCAGTTTGCTACTTCCAGTGATCATTTAGGCAAGGCATTCAAAGCGGCCTGTTCCTTCCCCCCACAGTTTTTTTTTAAATATTCGCAATAATTCTCTTGCTATTTGCATACATTTTCTGCGCTACTTGGATCTCAAGCATTCCTCTAGTTCCTGGATTTCCATATTATTATTTCTTGGAGAACTATAGCAGAGACAGAAGATGTGATCTGAGGCTGATACATCACTGACGTGTGGAAGAGATGCTGTAGATCTCCCTGAAGTTGGGGCCACTCATTACTGCCCAGGGACTCCTTACCATTTACCTTCATTTACACACATGCAAATGAGTTTTCTTATTGTCCATGAGTTTCAAACTTCACAACAGTCTGCCACAAACAAGACATATATAAATTACTGAGGAGAAAAGAGATGTTTCGTAGTGTTGAGGCTGAAGTCAAAGCTCAGTGCTTCGTAGCAGCCACAAAAGGATAGTTTTTGTACAAAATGAAGCAATCGTGGCATAGACATCTGATGTTCAGCCTTTGATAAAGCTAAGAAGGATACTCACATGTTCTGAAACATAATGTTCCTACAGATGTCCTGAATGAACCTCTTCCTAAACTGTTCACAGTATTTTGTGATAATGCAAACATTTGTAAAACAAGCAGGGGAGAAAAAGTATCCCTCAGAACAACTCTTAAAGTTTTTGCTCCATGCATACATTGCACTTCATCAGAACTGCCTATATTCTAAATTAGCCAGGGACCACTGTTACCTTTGTACTCTGCTACTGGAGGTGAATTCACCCTGGAAAATTTTAAACATATGGGAGGAAAGTACTTTTTTTACTCTTTGGTCAGTTCCCTTTTAGAGATGTGTCTAGCATGAATTTTATTACCCTCATATCTCTCATTTTTATTATGCTTAGAAACAGCTAGGCCACAGAGGAAGAGACTGGTTCTCTGATGTGCTTTCCCATCACTTCCTTGTTCCCCTTTGTTCATATAACATTCTTTTCCTATGACAATGTTCTGCACCTCTATCATTTCCACACTCCAGATTCCACATTTCTGCCACACTACACCTTTTTAATTCCTGTAATAAAACATTTGCCTTATATCAATAAGTCATGATGGAGTCTTTATTGCTTATTAACACTATAGGCAATCATTCATTTCTACATTTATTGCATTTCTAGCCTTCAACAGGGTACTTATAAAATCAAATGAGAAATGTTCAAAAGAGCAATATGGTTACCAAAAACAATTAATCAATGCACGGAATACTTGTGTAGAGATGACATGCTATCTTCAATATCAAACTGTTCAGAAAATAACACTCAGCTTTTATTCATGCAGAATACCCCACAGCTTTTCTTTGTCTCTACCGACCCTATTGGACAACTGCCTCCTTGACCACCTCTCTGCAGCATCCAGTCTGAAGAAACAATGTATAAGAACTCAAACTGTTAATCTCTGACACATTTAGAACCACAGTCCATCCGTCCCTACGAAGGAAAGTTTATTTCATCTACCAGAATAAGCATCAAACCATCCTGGTGCTCACCACAACAGTACAATTCAGCTTGAAGGAGATTAGCACGTCAATACTTATGGGTATTCTTTTCCACTGAATAGAATTTTTCTTTCTTGGTCAGAAAAACGCTGATCAAATTAAGACTTCTGTATTTATGGCTTTCCATTGGAGGCAGGAAAAGGAATCTTCAAAGAGCAATTCAGCCTGCCTAACATCTGACCTGTCCTTGATGGTCCTCAGTGGTGCCCATAGATCAGACTCCTAATCGGGCAAATATGCAGACATGATTGGACAAAGCTGTTTTCCAGCTTTGGAACAATCCAAAAGAGGAAACTGAGGATGGCATTATTTATGATTTCCCTTCTGGCTCACATTAAATTATTTTGTGAGATTATCTTCTTATGAGGACTCTGAAAATTCTAGGTGCAGTTTTGTCTTTCACTGTGTTGTTTTTCTCGTCTTGCAGATTTGCCAGATGAGGACTTTTTTGATTAAATCCCTGTACAATTCCTAGTTTTTTGTATTTCATTTAAGAATATGAAAAATACATTATACTTAGCTCTATTACTGACCAATAGTAGAATAGGTATCTGACCCTTAGGGAATGTATATCATGTGGGTACTTGAATTCTGATGATGTGTGTGTAAATGTCATTATTAACAATTTGCTTTGCATAAAACACATTTTCCGTGGCAAAAAGGGTACTTCATCTTGATGTCTAATTGAATGTATTAGGAGAAAGGAGAGGAATAGCGATAACAATTGTTGGAGTCTTATCTCTTCCACTAAGTAAGGGTTTTGAGAACAGTTCTCCTATGAAAAGAATTCTCATCTCCTTTTCTTTGTTCAAAAGTCAATAATAGAGGTGGATAAATGGCTCATATTATATTGTGCAAATATATTTTCAAATATTTACATGGCTACTCTGGTAGATTCTTAGAATTCTTAGAAAATTCTTAGAAAGCCTACACCTAGTGTGAAAACTGATTTATATGAATTGACTGTGGTTAACCTTCAGGTACATTACATGTTAGTCAGCTCACACAGTTTGGAGTTGAACATTTCTGCATTGACTTGCATACATTATGAAGTTGTTTCCTAACTAGCAGAACATTGGAATATTTTCATTAGTTTCTCCTTCATTTGTATAATATTAATGGAAAGTAACTGTAGTGCTAGGAAGATATCACTGTGACACTGAGAAATGTATTGGAACCCTATTGCAGGATACAAGGTATCGGCCTTAGAACCAAATAGCTAAATATTTCAGAGACCAGGGAAATGCAAAGTGGTAAGTTGTATTAATGAACACAGATAAGGTTCCAGCTATAGTATGTTTGCCCATCACTTTAACTTTTCATCAGTAAAATTTTTCAGTCTTCAATATCAAAAATACATTAAGATATTTCTACTAGTTGTTTGGCAGAGTATGGATTACCTCTAGAAATAAGGCCAAACTTGTCAAAGAACTTATGTATGAAAGTCATGATTTTGTTCAGATAATATGGGAAAAAAGATAGATATAATTATTCAAATTAATTACTGGTTGATTCACTAATCATCATTTGATCTCTCAATTTTCTTCTAGGTTTAAGTTTTGCTACACTGACTCTTTCTTAACACTCTTCTCACAAAGTCAAACTATTATTAGATACCATGTCACAGCACAGATGAAGATACACTGAGTATAGATGTGTATTCAGCAGGAGCTTTGCCAGTGCTGTATAAGAACCATTCTGCACAGTGTTAAGAAAGTCAGAAGAGAGCTCTGGCAAACCCAACAACAGTTTGAAACAAAAGCATGCAGAAGCATACAAGTTCTATTGGCTGGAACAGACTTGGCATAGCAAAGCATCTGTCATCCTGTCTGAATATGAATAAAGAAGAAAGTGTATCTCTACTTCCCAAATTCTCTCCAGGATTCCATGCATGCTAAATCTTCTTACTTGTTAAGCATGTTCCTGTTTTATTCTAATCATTGGATCAGGGGGAAGACACTTTATAATAAGAGATATTTTTCACACTGACTCACCTCTCTGCTTAATCTATACCTTGAACAACCACCTCCAAGACAAGATGTGCTTTTACTGTCTTTGGGCAGCCCATTTTGTAACAGGGATAGTCACAAAATGATTTATTATCTGTGGTAGACACATATCCACTAGGAATAGCCAGGAGATCACAAAGACCTCCTGATATCTTTCATATATAGAAGTACACCTGTATATTACTACATATGTATTTATTTATATATACCTCTATATCAATATATCATGCTGAGAAATCTCAGAAAAATCTTGTGCCCTTAACTGCTGAATAGAGTAGATTCTGGTGCAGTTTTTCAAACATCCAGTGAAAAAAATCAAGACTCTGAAAAAATCAAAACTAAAAATACATTAAAAAATGATATATGTGCTGATTAATTAAGTAATCTAGAAACAGTATTCCTGGAATACTGCTTCAGCATTTAAAATCATATTTATAATTACTTTGTTGAATTCATATGTATTTGTTATATTCCAGTGAAGAAACAGCATACTCAGTGCAAATGCGTGCCTATCTAGGGATCAAGAAATACAGCTGAACTCGTTCATGTCAGGAAACTTAAGCTACAGTCATGCAGGTCAATCATTTTCTGTTTTAAAATGAAAACTTAAAATCTGTAGAAAGCAATAGGATCACCAGAGTCCCCGTAGGACTAACTTAACACAAACCCTGAAGAAAATAAATAGATCTTTATGACAGCAGTGAAATTCAACAAGTCATCACTACACTGAAAGCTTTTTATTTTTCTTTATTAAAAATGTAAACTGGATTACATTGCGAAATATGTCAATAATCTTATTTTGGTGACAAAGGGTTAAATAGCAACGTAGATCATGTCTTTCATGCTCAAAAAAGATGGTTCTTTAATAAAAAATATTTTCCAAGCAAACTCTCTGTAGAAACTCTGTACTGGAGGAACTTTTAAGCAAAGTATTACTGATCAGGAAAAAAATAAACCAAATACTAGGCTATATGTACTAATTAAAAGTCATCACAGTAGCTCACACTCACCAAAATAGCTGGAGAGAATAGCTGAGTGACAAATCATTAGTTGTTTCAAAAATAAATAACGGATGGTTTTCTGTAATCCTCCTGACTTTCTAACACATTGAAAAGCTGAAGAATATAGTCCTTTTCATGAACTTTATCTAGCTATTAGCCATTAATAAACAAATTGTCTTTTGTGGTTTGTGCTTAGTGACAGAAATATATAAATATATATAGTGAGATAAAAAATAATCAAAGTACACCTGGTTATTATTTGTAAAGCCTTAACTGTAAGTTTTTAATGATTAATTTATCTGGCATCTAATACCTTAATAGATCATGAGAAACATCAAGGGAGGAATGTGGTACTGCATTTTTAAAGTCTCTTTCACTCTCACTGAATGATAATAGGCATGGAAGCTATCATTAGTCTTGTTAGATGATGGTTCCTTTAGGAATCTCTTATGTGTTACCTTTTAGAGGGAAGGTCAGAGAAAATCCCCCTGGGAGATCCCTTGCAGGATACAGCTAACACAAGCGTAAACTGTATGGAAATGGCTAAATTATCTTTAGAGAGACCTTGTTCTTTCACATCAATCAGACCTTTCTGAACTAGTAAAAAAGATAAGCATCCTGCGAGTAAGACTGTTACTATCCATGTTTGTCATGACTGTCACAACAAATTTTGAATGAAAACACCATTGTCATACTTTTCTAGAGGAAAATATGTCTGTTGGTAAATGCTAAAGGTAGTTGCAATTTATTTCAGTAGGAGCTACATGAACTGACAGTATAAAAATGTAACATTTAAGATTGTAGTTAAAATCCACAGTCAGGAAACATAAAAGTTAATGCTGCAAGAGCTACCTCAATGTTACCACTGCTCATATCTTGTATATTTTATGGTATAGATTTTATAGCACAATCAATAATCTATTAAGTTTCACATTTAACAAGGGAACAGGATTACGAATGGGATATTTATAGAATCTGATCATTAGTTGTTGAAAACTTTGTGGATTTCTTGACTTTTCTTGACTTTACAGACTTGATGTTCTGTATTTAAATTTGTTATTGAAGATTTTTAGGAAGATAGGAAAGAGAAAACTGCCTGCTCCAAGTGTTTGCTTTATTGCTTTTTCTTGTCAAATTCAAATTTAACTTCCCATGCCATTAAAAAAAGGGCATAGGAAAGATGTAAAAAGCAATCCTTTCTGAAGTTAACTGTGGACTCATTATATAATGTACCTGTACCTTCCTTCTGTCAACTCATTTATTGGCTATTAAGGTTATTTTGGCAAGATTATAAAGTATATATCTAGCACTATTCCAAAGGTATGATGTAGGTAAGGTAATCACTAATTATTATATCAGCCATGCTGGGATACATCAAGGATCTCTTAGTCTGAGAATGCCACCAGTGTTTAAACATTAAATGTCCCTGACAGCCATCACTGTTATGGCTCAGGAGGCTTTTGACTGTTTCCAAACTCTGTTTGTTAGTGCACTTTTCTCCATGCATTTTGACAGGAATTGAAGTATTTCTATCAAATTTATTGATGTCTTCTATGACAGATGAAGTTTTGAAGATCTGATTTATTTCATACCTGCAGTAGCAGTAAAATTCTAAACAACCCTTTTCTGAACTTCTGATTTTAAAATAATAGTAATTATTTTGCATGAGAATAAGCTTCTCCAAATCCTCTGAATTCAGTCCATCTTGTATAACTTTCCATGCCTGAGAGTCATTTTAGATTTCCGAATTCAATTCACAACACAATCAGGAGTATTCCCTTCCCCCATATCTCATTCAATATTTTTTTAAAGGTATCTTTTCCCTACTAATCTAAGAAGTGATGGTCACTATAACACTTTTTTCAATAAACTAGCAAGCCTTACAATAATGACTAAAAAAATATCTCTTGCTGGATACTGTGCATGATAAGTAAGCTAAGAAATAGTTGAAGTACCAAAGTAAATAGAAGTTCAGATCAGTGTTATGGTTAGACTAAAATTAACTTACTGATCAACATCATCTTCTCAATGATTCTCTGGGGTGAAAATATATATAGGTATCGATATGGAAGTGAGGGTCACAGAATCACAGAATTGCAGGGGTTGGAAGGGACCTCAAGACATCATCGAGTCCAATTCCACAGCTAAAGCAGGTACTCTACAATAGGCCGCACAGGTAGGTGTCCAGCGGGGTCTTGAATATCTACATAGTAGGAGACTCCACAACCTCTCTGGGCAGCCTGTTCCAGTGCTCTGTCATCCTTACCATAAAGGAGATCTTCCGCATGTTAGAACTTCCTAAGTTCAAGTTTTAGGCCATTACTCCTTGTCCTATTGCTACATGCCACCAAGAAAAGCCTGGCCTCATCCATTTGCCTCCCACCTCCCCTTAGATATTTATAAACATTTATCCAATCCCCCCTCAGCCTTCTTTTCCCCAGGCTGAATGAACCCAGGTTACTCAACCTTTCCTCATACGAGAGATGCTCCAGTCCCTTTATCACCTTTGTGGCCCTCCGCTGGACTTTTTTTAGAAGACCTCTGTCTTTTTTGAACTGAGGAGTCCAGAACTGGACCCAGTAGACCAGGGCAGAGTAGAGGAGGAGGATAACCTTGCTTGACCTGTTGGCCACGCTCTTTTTAATGCACCCCAAGATATCATTGGCCTTCTTGGCCACAAGGACACTCTGCTGGCTCATGGCCAAGGATGATAACCTTTCTTTCCCCAAAATGTCAAGTTCATTCCATAAGTCTTTCCTCTTCAGGAAATCTTCTGTGACCAAGATTACCCCCTTCTAAAAAAGGAGAAAAGAATTTATCCACAGATACTTCCCCAAGAAATATCTCACAGGACTCTGAATTTGCTGATTTCTAAATTACTGTCCACCAACCACGAACATTGTCCACTAAACCACATCCCTCAGTGCCACATCTACACATTTCCAGAACACCACCAGGGATGGTGACTCTACCACCTCCCTGGGCAGCCTGTTCCAGTGCCCGACCACTGTTTAAGAGAAGTTTTTCCTAATATCCAACTTCATCCTCTCCTGGTGCAACTTAAAGCCATTACCTCTCATCCTACTGCTAGTTATTCGGAAGAAAATGCTTACTCCCACCTCACTACAACCTCCTTTCAGGAAGCAGAGAGCAATATGAGCTCCCTCAGTCCTCCTTTTCTCCAGACTAAACAATCCCAGTTCCATCAGCCACTCTCCCTATGTCTTGTGCTCCAGACCCTTCACCAGCTTTGTTGCTCTTATTTGGACATGCTCCAGAGACTTGATGTCTTTCTTGTAGTGAGTGTAGATTTTGATGAGTATGGCATGCAAGCTCCTGTTCATCACTGGCAAGAAACACATAGCTAATGGTGATGACTATGTTGAAAAATAATGTTTTGTATCAAATAATATTATTGTGCTCTTCATAGCTGTTGTAGTTTTCATGGAAAAAAAATAGAAGGCATTAATTTTGGAGCTCCCGAGCTCTTGCTTCGCTCTTTTTTTTTGCATATTTTGTACTTTCTTGGTTATTATTCACAGTTTTCTCATTTCTTTTTCGTTCACATTTTTTTTTCTGTCTTTCACTTCTGAATTTTTCAATTTTTAGAAACCAATTTTTTCAACTTCTTTTCCTCTGATCAGCATCTTTCTTTCTCCCACCTCCAAGCTGCATGTAAGCTGCAAGGGAATTATTTTTTATTCTCATGATCCTGGTGTCATAGTTTTGTGATTTTCGGTTATTGGTATTCCACGTCATAACATCATGCAGTGTATATACCTGGTTTTCAGAAGAGAAGGACTACTACATTCCCCAGGGGACTTTGCTCCCCTGTTACCATTTTCCAGTTAGAGGGAAAGATAAAAACTCACAGATCATGAGACCTGCTCTCTCTTTTCTGCCCGTCTCTTGTCCTGGCTGCATCTCTCTCCCCAGCCGTCTCACTGTCGGTATTAGAGTAAGGCCTACTTTAATTTTGGACACTCTCTCTCACTGTATTAGATTTATCAGCTTAAATTGTAATTATATTGTATTATAGTGTGTTATTTTGCATTCCAATATCTTATTTAGTAAATCAGTTTTTTTTCTCCTCAGATCGTTGCTGCTGTTTTGTTTCCAGGCCCATCTCCTTACCCTTTTTCCCTTTTCCCTTTCCCAGGGCGTGGGCTCGTGGGTCCCTGCCCCATTCGTCACAGAACCAGCCCGAACGTCTGTAAACCGTTGACACCTGGCTATTGTCTATTTTGTCTGTTTCTCTGGCCAAGTATTGTATTTTCTATGCCTTAAAAATTGAGAATGGGAGAGACCACAAGAAGAAACATTTTTTAAATTTCAGTGATACTGCTCTAATTGCCTTGGCCACACATTAATTTGTCTAGTCTTTTCCAATGAAAAGGAAAACAAATCTCCTTTGATTTAGGTGTTCGCCTTTTGGTCACAAGAATGAATTTAGCACTGTCTACTAGGTCTTGCCTTTTAAACACCGATCTGAGCCTAGCATAAATACATATTAACTCTTTTGCCTTACACAAGCATAGTCAGCTTAGTTAGCGTTGAGATCCCAAAACCAGTTCTTCAGTTAGTGTTTCAAAAAACAACAGGAAAAGACAAAGGCAAAAAGGCAATGGCAAAAGAAAGGAAAAAGTAAGAAAAGAGGAAAAGAAAGAGAAATCAGTTGTTATTAGGAACTTATATAAATGTTCTCCCAAAGGAGTAAAATACAAAAATCCTCACTTCCCTATAATGCTTTTTATCAGTGAGCAAACTCAGAGATAAGTACCTCAGTGTGCCATTAACTTCAGCTTGAGAGAATATGAATCTGAGACCCAAAATTATCCTGATAGTGATACTCTTGCCCTCTAATGCAATTTCTTTTTCTTAGACACCAACAAGAAGTGCCAGTTCTCTATCAAGCTTCAGGATCTGTCTGTTCCTGAAAGTGGTATCTTTTCCCTTGATTGATTTTTCTTAAGGTTCTCCGTTAAACTAAAATCAAAATAATTGCCATTCTGTAGCACTTGGATGAGATTATTCTGGTTTCAGGACAGATGCCCGTATCTTGCCACAGGTAAAAACTTGTTATCATTGGGTTTTCATTTATTCAAATAGTGTCCAATATTAAGCATATTTGAAAATAATATTTAATAAGGTAATCTCATCTCTCTTAACAAGGAAAGAGAGTAATCAATAACAAAAAAGAACAGCGTAAGTATATATGATTTTATAAGAAGAACAGAGGAAATCTCTCAGTTTTCCTAGCAATGTTGTATTGTTACACAACTGTAGATGGTTTAATCTACAATATAATTTTTTTCCTAAATTATCAACCTAAGCAAACAAACAAAAACAACCACAAACACAATATTTAAGGTATCACTAACTTCTCCTTGACTACTCGGGATGGAGTTGTGTCTTAATACAAGAAAAATACCACGTTTTGGTGATATCAGCCACATCACATTATAACTACCTTGTTTTCACCAAGATTTTTTTGTTGAAGATATTCTTTCATTTGTCAATGACAAAATTCAATATTAGGCAACATCTTTCTCACCCATCATGCAGAAGGCCAGGTATTATTTACTTTCATACTGTTACACAATACACTGAATCAGAACTATATTGTCGTGTAACTTTATTTGGAATACTGTTAAGTAGTGAAATAGCCTTTCCTCTCTCAGAGATCTGTTTTAAGTAAGCAAAGTTACATAGCACAAAATCTTTTGTATATTTGCAAATAAAACATAAAAGGTCTTCCTCTAATATTTATAGCACCTCTTACATGTACTACAATTGTTTGACCAAAATTATGTTTAAATTAATGCCTGAAATGTAACTTGAATCTGTAATTCTGCTTCAAGTAAAGCAGAATAGTCAGGGAAAAGATTTAAGTTGCAGCTGTTTCTGCCACTCATTTGGGTAATCACTGTACATAAATTTATACACCATGAAAAGCTTTTATTTGTGTTCATATGGTGTGAAAATTGAAAGAAAAACTCTAAATTAATTACCTTTTTAAACAAAGCAATTTAGATTTATCACATGCAGCAAGGGAATTTGTTCACATATCATAAAGCCTCTGTGAAATACAGAAATGAAATATGAGCTAGGAAAACGGGTTTATGCTCTGTAGAGACTTTAAGATGTGAAAAACAAATTAAATGCGCCTGACTTCAATCAACATACTCTTATGAGTTTGGATAAAGTCTACCTGCAGCAGCAGCCCAGTGCCCTGCAGAGACTCTGGAGGAACATGGAGCAATACTTTCATCTGGTACCACCTGAGACATTTTGATCCCCAGCTACAACTTTTAGGATACAGACTTCAGCTGTTGAGGTAGCACAATATTATTTTTCCCTTCACACCTTGCTAACAAAATGTCAGGCTAATGCCATTATAGTGCAATATGCCTTCCCACATACAATAAAGAAAACTTATTCTTTTCTGGTAGGAAGTATTGTTTTCTTCAACATGAAATGTTAGTGGTTCTGCAGAAAAGCATTGGTATTTTGATTTCTGTGAATGCTTCCATTATTTATCATTACAAATATCAAATTCCTTGCTTATATGCTTGATTATATTTGAGTATACTACCAGTGATTTATTCAAGTAGTGCTTGCCAGCATGCATCCCTCTTTTAAGTTACGCTAAGAAAAGGAAACATAATCTGATGAAATAATTTGCTGCCTGAAATTGATCTCATGAAAAGAAAATATAGTCAATGTCTTTTGCAATAAGAAAATAATGCTAGAGGTGCCCAAATACAAGGAATGTTTTTGTTTGTTTCTTTGAAACATAGCCAAGCAAAAGTGTCTGCTTCACAGAGGATATAAAATGTTCAGAAGATATCATTCAGGGAAGAGAAATATTTTAAGATCTAATTCTTCAGCACTGTTGTTTCAGCATGCTAACAAAATCAATGCTAACAAAAATCACTTCCTTTTAATCTGTTATTCTTTTGTTCCATTGAAGTAACTCAAGATCAATACCTATTGATTTGCTCCCTAATTATATTAATTTTACTTTAGAAATTAGGGAGGCCATAATGAGAATGTGAAGTTACTTGAAGACAGTACATTATAGGTAGTCTAATTTAGCAGGAGTCTGTGCATGAGATTGATTCATTAAAAGCAGCCAATTACCATACAAACAAGGGAGATAAATAAGATTTTCTCCTTTAATTTGCATTTTATATATTCCTTTGTAATTTTTAACAGCTTAAATGAATTTACAGCCTAACTATCCTTTTAAAGTATATCCATTTTATTCCTGGGGCACATAATTGCATTTGATCTTAACCTTTAACTTTTTCTTCTAGGCATAGCATTTTAGAAAAGGAGATCATTGCATCTACATATGAGATATGAGATTTCTTAATAAAGAAAAACAATGAAATGTTAATATTTCTAACACTCTAGCTATTCTTTGCACTAAACTTTTCTCCACTTACAGATACTAAAATGTTCAGTAGATAGATACAGACATGGGGGTGATTTGACCTGTCTTATTTGAAGATCTGGTTCACAGATGTAAGTGGGACACAAATAGCTATCTATATAATCAAAATCATTATTTCAATTGGATATCTACATGTTTTATCAATGCAAAAACCTGCTTGATGATATGATTTCTTTGAAGGACTTTGTTGTTTGACTAAGTTAAAAAAGGACTGGGTTTGTTCTGTTTTTGTTTCTTTTCAGGATAACTTTCTCCTGGCCATTTTAGCACTATACCCCAGGACAACCTGAAGAATTTGAAATCTACATGATTTACTTTATTCCTTGTTGTCTTGCAGCAGTGGAACTGGGAATGTCTTCACTGAAACATCACAGAAGTAATCATACTTGTGTAATTTAGTGTCTGTAAAAGAGAGAATCAGACCCAACTTATATTTAAAAGAAACTTACTGTGATGTTAGGCTATCTGAAATTCTCTGTAAAATAAAATCAAAAGTTCTTTTGCTAACTGAAAGCTACTATTTCCAAACGAAAATAAATTATGTAATCCACTTTTTAGGAAGCTGGAAAGCTAACAAAAAACCAAAACAAAACATCAAAGTAGAAAAATAACTCAGAATGTTTACTGCTTAACATCCATACATTACTGTGTATGTAATGTAGAGTGCTCATAATGTTTTTTGCCACACATAACATAATCATGCTATAGGTTCAATCCAGACAATTTCCTTCTCTATCATCCTGCTCAACATTTTTATTTTGATCTATAAGAAAATTATGTTTGATTGTATCTCTGTTCAAGAGCTTTCAAGTAATTAATTGTATTTAGGTAATGTGGAACCTAGGACAAACACATGCAAAACATAGGTCTTGGGCAAGTGGAAAAAGTCTCTTAAACAGGAAACACTGAAGCTGGTGATCAGTTTTGAATATATGCATTCCCAAATAGCTGATACTCAGTGCCAAACCCTAGCCCTCTACTGCCAAAACTCAATGCAAAATATTTTGCTAAAAGGAAAGACATTTGGTGTTTAAATAGATTTAGGAGGTTCTTTTACATCAAGCTGAGCTGTCTTTTTGGTATGGGTCCCAGTCATGGTTGTTCTCAACAAGGAAGATACTAGCTGCCATCAATATCTTTAATTGATGCCAGTGGACCATACTGAGGACCTGGACTAGATTTACAGGCTTCCTTGGATGTCCACAACACAGGCACTGGTGCTAAACTGAAACAAAAACAGCTGAAGAGATTAGGCTACCAGATCTGGTGAAACAGTACTTTGCTGCAATTTCTCTACATGGTGCAAGATCCAGAAAACAACAAAGAGGAGTTTAAAAGCAGTTTTAGCAACATCTGGTGCCTTCTTAAATCCAAGCTGCCTTTCCCTGCCAGCAATAATTATCTGCTTCATGGAAAAACACAACCAATATGAAGAATTGTTATTCATATTGCAAGCAGATTGCCAGACAGATAACACATTATGATAATGATGATGATTATAATGATGTATAAATGTTATACATACTGCATTCCTATCACTTTCCTGCACTACAGAAAATAAAGGATCCCCCTTACAGAAGCATTCAGCAAAAAATGATGGTGACATTTTCAAAAGTAATCAACATCTATTTGTCAAAGGATTTTCTACTGCTGCCCGTGACTGTAACCACTAAACACATGCTGCAGCAATGGAATTCTTCCACCGTATTTGGGTGCAATTTGAGAACAATGGGAGCTATCATCCCATCAAGTTTTTATTCTTTTTTTTTTTCCCCAGACCCAGTAAGAGGCTGAGGGTCTATCTTAGCTTGATAGGCTGCAGCAAGAATGTGAGGGTAACAGTTAAATAAGGAAACAGGGTAAATTAGCTTGTGCAAACCCTTGGGTTGTGGTGTTCAGACTGCCAGTGTCACATGGGTTAGTTAATTCAGAGCTGAGTCAGGTATTCCTGCGGAATCCAAGTCTTCACTGTAGCATTATTTCATGCTCTCTATCAGGGCTTCTCCTTATCATAGGCATTTTGTAGAAAACTCTTCTAATCCTATATGCTTATTCCTACAGCACTTACAGAGCTAGCATACTGTTCTGTAAAGTATACCATTAGTCCACTCACTCAAGTGCGTGATCAGAACACAGGCCTTTTTCAAACACTGATACATCTATGTATGTTGCCTTCTGACTAGTTCTGCCATTACAGACTAAGATGTGACCTTACTCACTTTGGAAGGAAAGAGCTGGGCCCTGCTAAGATTCCTCCGATGTACTCCCAGCAGTATCTTCTAAAAGTAAGCACAGTTCCACTAACATAACAGTGACTTGAAAGAATTTTCTGATAACTGTGTAGCTACTGAGCACTGAGGAAAGCAGGTGCAGAAAAATTACTACTCTGATTTTGTATCTTCTGTATTTACTAGTTATCTTCTGAAATGTAAATTTAGGTTGGAAAGGAGCTCCAGAGGTCATACAGCCCAACCACTGAATATACTTTATATTTTTTTCTGTAACATAGGTAAGAAATACCTACCAGCATGAAAGAAGTGGGTCAGCCCGGATGGATAAATGAGTAGGCAAGCTTTGGACCTCTGTGTTTCTTTTTCTCAGCTACCTCACGCTTAGGAAGCACTGTTTAAAAGTCAAGGAGAACAACCTTATTACAATGTCACGTGCATTTTTTTTCTGACAAAACCAAACTCTTTTCAGATAAGCTAAGTTTTATAAGGATTTGTTGATCATTTGTAACTTATGATGTCTAGTTATTTAGTTGAAGTTAATAAATCAAAATTATCTGCCAGTATTTGCTGTTTGCTTCACACAAGCTGTGTATTTAGTTGTTCTTAAAAGGATACTTCACTTAGATACAGGCATAATACAATTGGAAATGAATTAAACACTGGATTGCTGTCAATTTGAGAAGTCTAGAATACCTAGATCGTTTAACACATTTAATAAATTTATATATGGTTAGGAACAAGCAAAAGTTGAGTTCCCAAGTGGCACTTTTCAGAACTTCACCTGAAAATTGAAACGACATATTTTTTGTAACTAAAGTTTTGTTGCTATAAAGATAGCAACATTCTGAAGAGTAACAGCTATTTGATCTTCAGAATTGCACTCCAACCCTGAAAGGATCTGCTTTGAAAGCAGCTAGGGATTTGAAGTTTCAAGAGTAACTATTCCTCCCAAGCACCCACTTCTGCATTCTGTGAATTCCTTTCCACTGACCACCAGCATGTTTTCTACCCCTTTATTTACAAGTCAAGGTGTGAAAGTTAAGTTTGACGTGTTTTTCAACATAATACCTTCTCAAAACCACACTGAAACAAGGGGGGGGTAAAGTAATAAATACAAGAATGTTTGGAAGAACCACCTACAGCTGAGTGTGAACAAGCCAAGTAAATAATAGCACAATATAGGCACAGCTGAAAGCACTTAATTAGTTTGTGACAATTAGAACAGTTATTTGAGCAGCATCAGCTATTTATCTTTTCCAGTAGAACCAGCTCTTGCTCAAGCAAACACACAGTAAAAATATATAAGACCTTTTGCTTGAGATAGGAATTTAGGAATGTTCGGTGTATTCAATAGAAGTTCTTTAATGGCAGGATACTTTAACTCTGGGACATCAGACATCCCTGTGTAGTTCACTCTCTGAATGATGCACATTTTTAGTACCCAATACAGCTGCTTTCATTTACTGTTTTGGTCACTTATGTCATGCTAATGTATCAGAGATGTCTTACAGGATGAAGAACAAAGCCATCTGGGGTTTCAGTTACTAGCTAGCAGTGCAATATACATACACTGGACTGTGAGGTTCAGTCCTCAGACATTTTTTTCTTTAGATTACTCTTGAGAACTACTCATTAGGGAGGTGGGTTTGGACACCTGGTTCCCAGATACTAACAGCTTTTAAGCTCTCTCCTAATTTAATGCATGAAACTGAACAGCTAGCTACCTTTCCAATCAAGCTTTGCCTTGCCCTTTATGGTTTGCTTGCATTCCATCCTGGAGACCTGTTGAAATCTTAACCAAGGGCCCAATTCTGCTCTGTCAGCCAATGTCTTTAAGCTCCACAACTCTTTAATATAAGCAGTTTCTGAAACAAAGAAGCTTCTGAAATAAAAATCAGTCTTTCACAGGCTGACACAAGTTAAAAAGTCCACTTCTCATTTTTAATGTGCAGGTACAATGCATGTTTCTTGAATGCAGATCTATTGAGGCAATCACGCACTTTCATCTCCAGGCTAATGGTTCTGTCTCTTACATTTATCCATGAAAATAAAGAAGTCATTCAGTTTATGCAAGTTCATAACAGGCCAAATTCTGGTTCTGCATTGCCAGCCCTCCAGATATTGCTCTAAGTTAGATGTTACATTTCAAGTAGTCCATTTCTGCTCCTCTCTGCTCTGATAGTACATGATAGAGGAGCACCTCCACTTAGGCTCACCATAGCATGTGAGAAAGCACTGTTACTGGAAAATCCTCAGTTACAGAGCTTGTAGCAGTGAAAACCAGAGCAACGCAGTTTAACTGCCACTTGCTGTGCTCTCCAAGTAGCAAGATAAAAAAATGCCTAATATGAAATACCAAAACCCTTCGGGAAATAGGATCATAAACCCAGTCTAGCAACTCATAGCTCTGGAAAATAGGCTACAGATACATATACTCACTTGTTCCCCACTCTTCCAATATGAAAGCCCTCGTACTCCTGGCTGTGCTGATGCTCAGCTTTAAGTGTAGCAGGGAAGCATTCCCCAGCCATGGCCATTCTGCAGCGTGGCAGGTAAATCAGCCTGTGAGATGTGGCTTCAAAGCTGCTGAGCCTGGAAAATTTAACATAATTTGCTCTCTTCCTGCACGCATCCTTCCATAGGTAACTTGTCATGAAAAACGCAGGTGCTAACATCTTTCCACTGCCTTTCCAAGGAAAGAGACACATGCTGCACACAAGGCAGTGATGCTCATGCTTGTCCAGGGTATGCTCTGGGCTGCTAGCAAGGCTTCACAGCTCAGTCACAGAGGGCTTCCTATCCCTGTGACTCACATGTGTGACTGTATGACTATGGATAGCTGTGTCGGAGTGAAGAGCAAGTCACTGAAAAAGGAGGGCTGTTATAGATGTATACCTTCTCCATCACAGGACTTGTGCTCCACCACAAAAATAACACCAGAAAAGCCAAAGTCTCTGCTGAGGGCTGTTTGAAATAACCCAAATAACCTGCTTGGCTTTGCTGTAACACATGCTGCAGGAGTTCCTTAGTCAGCTACTGACTGAGGCAATTAGGAAATTGTTCCTTACTATTTCACAAGCTGTCAGTTAATGGCTCCCAGCTGAAGTGCAGACACTGACTATGAAGCACTAACACTGCTTCACAAAAAAAAAAAAAAAAAACCACTGAAGGAGCAAAGCTGAAGACAAGAACTCACTTGGAGATAAGCAAGAAAGCAATAAAGTTACTGTTAAGAAACAGTGGCTCCTAGTTCTGACACCTAAGACATCTGATGGGGTTTGTGTCCATCTCTGGTAGTGGTTTGCAAAGGATAGGCTGTGGGACAAGCAGCTAGTTCAGCTGGAAGCCATTAACTTACAGCAGAGAGGCAGTAAGGAGCAGTTTCCTAAACTGCTTCCCAGCAATACCTCTGTGAGCATTTCCTTTTCAAGACAGAGTCAAGCTGATAATATAAGACTAAAACTTAAATTGAACTCGCCTCATGCCAAAATCAAACAAGCAGGTTGGAAGAGCTCATATGTTTGGGAATAAGTGAGAAGTAGTTTCTGGAGCTGTTTTCTATCATCTCTCAGCTGTTTGATCCTGGCTTCCAGCTAAGACCTGGTAACTGACTGAGGATGCATGCAGTCCCTTTGAAAGCAAAATCAAACAGGTGAAGACTGAAAGCTGTGACTCCAGTGATTTAAACTTGCATCTTTAACTTTGCTCTGAAACAGAACAGAATAGTTTACTCAAAATCCAGTAATGCAAAGCTGAGAAATAATAAAAAGCAGCCTGTTATGCATTAATATCAAAAAGAGCACATAAGCCGTCTGCATCTGCACTTTGCTGCAGAAATGGTAGAATCCAGTTTTAGAGCTTGAGCACTTGTGTCTTCCCTCCAGACTCTCCTCCGTGCTCCAGCCCTGAAGCATTTTCTATTTAGATTATGAAGGTGGCAAACAAAAAGCATAGGCTCAGTGGTATGAGCCTGTGGTCATTTGGATAGAGAAAACTGCCAGACAACCATCTTCCAAAATTTCTTTGAGGGATTCCTGGTGCAGGTGTGCTTTTTTTGTGAGCATGCTCACTGTTGTGATACCCATCTTTCAGGTATATCTTTTTCCTTTGCTGTATAAGGATGGAAGGTGCTCACTGCAGGTTTGCAAAGCTGACCATAATACTCGAGGTTGCAGTGGTGATAATGAGTAGCTTTAGAGAGCTGGGCATAAATCATTTGGTTAGCTTCTGAAAGCATATAATAACCAGTGATTTCGTCTGAATGGTACCTGACAAATCTGACTTCGCCACATAGAGGATTTCAATTCCTTCCTTCAAGAACACCATAAATCAAACACCAAGTGAGGTTCAGACTTCAATGTCATCCTTAATGTAAGACAAATCAAAGATTTCTTGAGTTCTACGTCATTTTTCATGACAGCTCGGTCTAGGATAATTTAATATGTTATGCTCCAGTTTCAGTTCAAATATAGTAAAAAACTGTCTCTCCCATTTGCTTGATTGGAATTATTTTTTTCAGTAATGTTCAATTTTACTATCTGATTATATACAATACTTTGATTAGACGTTCCCAAATTATCTCATAAAAAAAGTTCATGTTTATTCAGAGAAGATTTTAGGACAGCCCAACTGTTACTGCACAGTTATACTTTCAAAGTATCAAATTATTATTTCTTACTTTTATGGTAACAGAACTATGCAGACAGGTATGAAATTTGCATATTAGTGCTTAATTAATTGGCTTTTCTAGTCAATGGTGATTGTATTCTGCAATAACAGTATGACAACGTAAGTACAAACTTCATGCTCTTCACTGGCAAATTAAGGCTATGTGCCATGTGAATCTTAACAGTGGATTAATATGAATTAAACTTTCTCCAAACATATTTTCTTCTGAAGCCTTTTTTCTGTAGTGCTGTAGAAAGATTTGTACAGTAAAACTTTTTCCAAGCTGGTCTTTAGTCTGAAATGTCAACATGAAGACTAATTTAAATTCCAATATGACAAGGAAATAAATGTTAAGTCTTCCTCTTCTGAAAAAACAAACAACAACAAAAAAGACAAACTTCAGCTGTTTTGCGTTGTTTTTTTTTTTCCTCTAATATACTTCTTAAGATTTTTTAGGCACTATGTGGATTCTGTTTATTTACCTTTCTCACATATGGCTAAATTATTTGCCCTTCCAAAAATGCATACACCAAGCTTGATAGTTTTTCAGTTTATGTATCATTTTAGATTTTTCTAGTAATTTTTATGTTAGTGCTTCTTGAAGTAGGGGTTACGCCTCAGGAAACATTTATTCTTCATAGTGTAAACAAATACAAGTAGCATAAAGAAATTCTACAGAATTCTGTTTTCAGCAGGAGTCATACATGGCTTAAATTATTTTGGAAATTGTTAAAATTTGGAAGTTAACAGCTCTTATAAACAGTACAAAAAGTTATAAATAGTATCAAAGACACAATTTGTTCTTACTGTATCCATCCAGATTTTATTCCAGTCCAGGAAATGGTACCACATTTTTATAAATACAACTTTATTTTGCTAAATACTATATCAGTGTAAGTACATTGAATTAACACATGCATGACTAGGGTCCTTGAGCATCTTAAAGATGAGGAAAGGCTAAGAGACCCAGGACTCTTCAGTCTGGAGAGGAGAAGACAGAGAGGCGATTTCACCACTGTTAATAAATATCTGAAGTGTGGGAGTCAAGTTGATGGGTGTGGACTCTTTTAGATAATGAGCAACATTAGAACAAGGGGCAATGGGCAGAAACTGGAACGTAGGAAGTTCCGTACTAACACAAGGAGGAAGTTCTAAGTTCTTTACTGTCAGAGTGATGGAGCAGTGGAACAGGCTGCTCAGAGAGTTAGTTAAGTTTCCTTTTCTGTAGATATTCAAGACTCCTCTGGATCCCTACCCGTGCAACCTACAGTAGGGAACCTGTTTTAGCAAAGGGGAGGTTGAACTAGATGATCTCTAGAGGTCACTTCCAACCTCTGAGATTCTATAATTGTGTGAAATATAGGCATGAGTGTATTGATATATATTCAGCATTTTTAGGACTCATTTGAAAACATAGTCTTAGCAAATTCAAGCTTATTTGGGAATTTAAGTCATGTCTTACAGTTTTAACCTAAAAGGACACCTAGAAGTGTCAAGTAATTTCCAAGTCTTTTGGGATGAAGTCTCTGTTTTTGCAGCTCAGAAAATCCTAATAATATAAAAAAAAATATAGAGGAATAGGCAGGTTCCCCACACATGTGGTAATTGGTATGTTCATGGAGAATACTGAAGATCAATCCCTTCTTACCTCTTTCAGATTACGAATTTGAGCCCAGAGCATCCAGACTGCAAGTCTTTCACATAATGAATTTTTAGTGCTTGAATTCTCATTTTTATTCATAATTGTTCATTATTTAAATTTTTACATAAAACATTAATACTGGAAAATATTGCTTCAGAACTCCTTTTAAAAATGAATTATTTTTAGTCTTCAGAGACTTGCAATAAAAATTGAGTTCAGAAGCTTGGGGTTTTCTTTGCCATTTACATGAAATTACAAATTCAGAAGAACCTTATTGCAACTTCTCTGTCTATGCCTGGAATGTTTCTAGTTATAAGAAATCAGCTAATAACCTCTGGCTTCCATTTTGTGAAAACAAATAGCAGGGCTGGAAATAACCTCAGAGTCCTATGAATCTTCCAAGGTAAAATATCAATAGCAGTATTCAATCGATATTTCAATTATCATCAGAACTTTCTTGGTATTTCTAAGCCATTTTTCAATTAAGGATTGTGAAAACAGACAGAGTAACTCCGGGATCATAGAATGTTGTAACAGGTAGCTGGAAGTGAACATTCCAGTCATGCAGTTTCGCCATGTGAAATGACACATGCCTTCACCACAACTTAATTAAGTGTCCATGCTGAAGTCAAGCCTGATCAGTGTTGTCTCTAGCTCCAGGCTCATAGTCCCCCAGAGATCCTGTGCAAGATACTAGCCAGCTCTGCTTAATGACCTAGGCTTTCTTCAATGAGCCAGAACAATGCAGAACCACATAGAAATAGGGAAAAAAGCAGAGGCTTAAAACTGAAAGATAGGTGTTGGATTTTTTTGTTCTTTTGTTGTGCTGATTTTCATTTGTTGGTTTCAGCTTCATTCACCTGGGAGGAGAGAAGGTGAGAGAAGGAGAATTGGAGCAAATGAGTAAAACCTGCCCTAGGGTTTTAGAGAAAGGAAGTAGGACCAGATAATCTCCTGAGCTTCTTTCTGACCTCAGATCTTCTTTGATGCTGTGAAAGAGCCCTATTACTGATGCCATTGAGTGAAAACTGAAGAAAAAAAAATGGTCTATTGTTTCCAGCAGTTGTTTTCTGTCCTCCTCCGCACTCTATGAGATGAAGTACTTAACCACAACTGCAATCAGAAGCCCAGGTTCAGGGTCTACATTAAAATGCCATTAGCCTAGCCTGGCAGCCATCAGTCAGGTGTCAACATCTGTAATGAGTTGGCAGATTAGGACCTAGGACCTAGGTTTTTTGCATGTGAAGGTTTAATAATTCTGAAAGGGACATAGGATACCTATGCAAAATTTGCAATAGAACATTGTCTTATTCAGAGGGGGAGAAATTGCTCACTCATGCAAAAGAGGGACAATATGATCCTGTGTGTAGTAGGCAGCACAAAGGTCAAGAATTAAGTACTTTCAGATTTTCCAAAATGTCAATTAAAACAAGGAGAAAGTATTGTCTTCTAAACTCCACGTAGACAAGAAATAAACAAACAGATAAGTATGAATAGAACACTTCCTTGCATGATATGGAGCTGTTAAATCAAACTCAGCAGGGTAAAGGTTTTCTCCTTTGAGTATTGTTTAGGTATTCAGAAGCAGTGGGGACAAAGAAAATGTATTTTATTTAATAGTACTGATAAATGAAACCAAATGCAGCTTGTTACCACTGGTATTGGGATGAGTCATTTTGAAATACAATATCTGAACAACTCCAAGTCAAATCTTAAGCAATCCAACAATGCTATTCAACAATGGCCTGTTTATATCCTCATTCAGCCATTCTGTTCTGTCTTACTAATGAACAATATGGTACATAAAGTTTGGATTGAGTCCTGTGAACATATCATATTCTTATATGTAGGAGATAAAAGAATCTATACTTTTTCAGGGTCCTCTCTGTCAATACAGTGGCTTCTTTTAACTAGTTCTGTGCTGAAATCAAGGGTTTATATTTGAATGTGATGTTGAAGGAAGGATACAATCTCACCTCTTAACACACAGTGAAAACTTTTTTACCATTCTTTCTTCTCTTAGTGAAGTATCTCTTTTAACTGATGGCAGAAAAAAAAATATTTTCACAATATTGTATTTTACCATCATTTTTGCTGGAGGACTAGAACACTGTTCATTGTTCATAGGAAGACCTACACAAACTTATGATCTGGAATAACAGAAATTAGAGAAATTTCATCATTCAAAGTGCAAGATCACATTTACAATAGCAATATCGTGATAGCAATGCTATGAGCAGGAGGAAAGGACAGAGCCAAAAGGGCTTGTTCATATTACTCAGTTACATGAGACTGTGAAATAAAGCAAAGAAGCTACTGTCATTAGAGCTGGGAAATATGACTAAAGTGTAAAAAATTCTATGAGATTTTGTAATAGTAAAATTATACTGAAGGTAGAGTTTTGGTCTTACATGTTTCAGGAAGCTAAGTTCTATCCTCATAGATGCAGAGGATAGATGCCAACATGTTAGCAGACAGGTGTAGAATTTGTGTTTTCTCTGATGAAAAGAATATTAGGAAAACTTATTACTGATATCTACAAAACATGAAAATGGAGAAGCGTTAAGAGGAAAAAAGTTTGAAATAGTTTTCCAATGGATGCGTTGGAGCAAAACCCAAAAAACAAATGTCAGATGTTGTTCGATAAGGGAACTATACATCCCAACTCACGACAATTCTAAGGTGTTGCCTTCGATCTCACCAGATGTGTTTCCAATCCTGAGACTGTGATTTTATATTTATATAAAAATCATGACTATACATTTTACTGAAACTCTCTGATCACTATTTTTACATGCACATGGTGAAAAGAAGATATCAGAACTATGGCCGTGCAACCTTCCGTTGAACTGGCTCCTTTCACAAAACTTATTGACAGTAAATCATTCCCACTTTTTAAACTTTATTTTGGACTTCACAATAAAAGAAAAATTTGACCTCTGTTACCTAGGAGTACATCTGGTGCATGAATTCCATGTCATGCAATGTTCTGTGAGAAACAGCTGGGCTATCTGTACTCAGTCAAATCCTGCAGACCACAGAGATGCATTAGCTTCGTGTTTCATGTAACATCATTGATCTTGTCTCTCAGCAGAAATGCTTAGACACAGCACAGGTCTAATGCAACTCTAAGGCTGCTGTTTCATAATCTAGTGCACAGAAACCTAGCCCAGGTATTTCAGCATAAACAAAATCTTAAAACTGTTAAGAATTCCATTCTTGACAAATAAATATCATGATACCGTCACAGTTACTGAAACAAATATGAATCTTCCATCTGAGGGCAATGGTGGTGAAGTCATACAAAATGGACAAGTTGTTACTTGTTGTCCTCTCTCCTCTTAATCTTGAAAAAAAAAAGAATAAAAAATTAAGAGTAGAGAAACAGAGAGAATGAGACACTAGAAATCTTTTGTTCTAATAAATTGGGTAAGGCTTAATTCTCTCCAATGAAAACAAGATTTTGCAAAAAAAAAAAAATTGAAAAGCTATTTGTTGCTTAAAGATGTATCCCTCATTCTTTACAGTTTTATCATTGTTTGAGCACCACTGATTATATGGGCTGAATTATTCCTTCCAGAGTAATGCTAAAATTTTTCCATATTTGACTCTACATAATAATGCAGCTGACAAGATTTAGTTTGTGTTTATTTATACAAAGGCCATTCATTAAGGTCTTGTGTTTTAACCTGGCAGGTGACTAAGCACCACACAGTTCACTCCCTCCCTTCCCAGTGGGATGGGGGAGAGAATGGGGAAAAAAAAAAAAAAAAAAAAAAAAAAACCTCATGAGTTGAGATAAAACTGTTTACTAAGATAGAGAAAAAGGAAAAGATAATAATTATGCATACATATATATATATATATATGAATGTATATAACAAGTGATGCACAAGCAAGTGCTCACCACCCACCAATAGATGCCCAGCTAGCCTCTGAGTGAGCAGGAGAGAGATGAACCTCCACTTCCTTCAAAACTCTCCTTCCACATTATGTCATAAGGTATGGAAAATCTCTTTGGCCAGTTTGAGTCAGCTTCTCTGTTTCCTCTATTACTCTTAAATCAAGTACTAATTATAGGGAATCAGCACACATTCCTCCTGAGTTTATTGAATTAATAAAGACAGTTTAAAATAAGGAACCTGTTGGTGATGGAAATCATTTGCAAAAGTTGCCTTCATTACACATAGACAGCAAAGGATTGAAAATGATGTCATATCTGACCTTCTCTATGAATGTTCCTGAATGCAAAAATTAGCTCACTTGTCTTTATAGATAAGTATCCCTGCCTTAACTTTTGTCCTTAGCCTAGGAAAATGGTGTGTTGCCTTTCTCACAGGAAAACACAATCCACTTAAGCAGAAATTTTACAGTATGATAGAACAAATCTCTTTTTGTTTTTAAGAGAATAATATTTAACAAATGTACCCTAGATGCAAATCATTATATTACATTACGTGCTGTACTTCACTTTATCCTTTGATGATACAGTCAAAAGTATGTTTTTTTTATCCAAGGAAAAAATTAATTTTTGCATGTCTCAGGTTACATGCATTTAGCATAGTCCATTATCACATTCATACCCCACAAAACCACAATCAATCAATCACCAAATATCAGCAACTTTTCAAGTAGAAGAATCCCAGCTCCATGCAAGGGATATCCTCTCATCGAGGCATTGGTCCAAATGATGAAAACATGACATGCAAGGGGGAATGGAATGGGAATGGAAGGACAGGTGCTGATGGGGAGCTTTTGCCACACACTTGGTCATCTTATAATTCTAACCATTCAGTGTAAAACAGACAACTGGGATGATTGCTATTGTTTTACCGATTAACCATTCTCTCCCTTTTTTTCCCAAAAGACACCCTGGCAAACTCTACTTGCAAATATTGACACCTGTAAACCAAGCTGGCTGATGCCTTTGGCTCTTCAGCTCTCTTCCCATCTGTTGCCTGGGAATTTTAAGTGAAGTATTTTGGGACACTTGCTCTCTTTTCATTGAAAATTGTTAAAAAAAAATTAAAAAAATCACTATCCAAAAGCTAATCCTAGAGCCACATGGCCCATAGTAACTAAAGGGAAAACACAGCATATGCAAAATGCATATCCCACTGGCCTCTTCTGACTACTCTTCTTTAGTTAACAGCATGCCAGAGTAATCTGCTTAGTTACCAAGTGGAGCTTTCTTCCCTTTTCCCCATGAGATCACCCTGACCATGATCAAAGTCCAAACACATTCTCGACTAACTCTATTGTTCCCAAGAGTGGGATTAATGACTAATTATGTCAGGTCACTCATCCAGATGGCCTCTCAGATGTTCCTTTGTCATTGCCTGACCTTCCATATGCCCCTTTGACCTTGAGGTTTATTTCCATGACAACATGAAGCCTCAGTTTCCTTGCTGAGATTGCCAAGAAGTGGCCAAAAGGGGGATATGGGATAATCTACCCACATTTTGTATTCTGCTTCCATCTCATGCCTTGTTAAATCCAATGAATAGATAAAAAATGCTATCCGATCCCAGCTGAGTGATGACCATGCTCATGATTCTATGTTACATGCTATGTTTTTTAAATTAGCAGACAGCTTTGTACATGGAAACGTGCATTTAATTTGAAGAACATCAATCGCCATAATGTGATCTTTTTATCTCATTAATGTTAAGCAAGGGTAATAGAATGGAATTACAAAATATCACTGTGAAAGGAATACAATTCAGAGAATTATAGATATCCCCCATTAAAACCCTAGAGATGTTTAGATAAGTCCACTTGTTCAGTTCCATAAATTAAAGATTCTTTTACCTTTCCTGAGGTTTAAATCTAGCTTCTGATGTTGATTTCATTCTGAAGAAGGATTTCAACATGGTTAGTGAAATGGAGAATTTTTCTGAAACAACCAAATAAGTAAACAAAAATAGAAAAAGCCAGTGACTGATGAACTCAATTACACAGAAAGTTTGAAGAGGTATTTCCATGAGTTGAACTATATTCTCTTTTAGTGATTGTTTAAAAGTGAATATTGGGCAATATATGAATTCACTACTATGTGCTCTCATCTGTAGCTAAACTGATTAACCTTGGTAGTACCTGGACATTCAGTGAAATTACAATCTGCTAATTTCAAAATTCTTTAAATTTTATTCGCTAATGGGGTAAAAACAATTATATGTGCAAGAAGGATTACTGCTTTCCCTTCCAAACCAGCAACTTAATAGAGTAGTATCACTACTTATGCCATATCCCTGATTTTCTTTACAGACTCTGTTTATTTAAAGGAGCCACTTAAATGTATTGAATAGGACATGGAATAGGCCAGCAGATTTGGACAGTCATACCAACTATATTTTTCCCCTTTTTCAAAAAATCTAAACGCACAAGATTTTGCAAATTTCTTTGCAGATTCATTCCAAAGTTACATAATCGGATTTTTACAGGAAATTTTACTAAGAAATCATGCAGAAGGTAACACAGTGCCCCTCAAACTGCTTATTTGCTCTTTATTCCTAATCTCTTGGAACTGGCATTGAAAGTGCCATTGAAAGATGGGCAAAACCAGGGAGCTGAACAAAGGCTGATACATCCTTGCAAAGACTTTACTACAATACTTACATAGAGAGGATAGTGTTATGATTGTCTTAATAACTTCCTGATTGGCGTTTACAGATTTCTCCACTTTTCAACTTTAGCACTCTCAAAAATTTTAATTAAGTTTCTAAATGTTTCTAAAGATAAAAAATAAACAAATACATGAAATTCCATTATAGGATACATTTGTCTAAGTATTAATATCATTCTTTGTTCAGAAACAACCAATCTAGTGAAGCACATGCTGTAAGCCCATTGTGCTTATACCATTTATATTCCCTTACCTCAGGGTAATGTTCCACAAATACAAATTATACCAGAAACTCTCTATGTTGTTGTATATACAAATGTACTCAGTGTCTACAAATTCTAAAGTCTGTTAATTGATGTTCTTATGCATTAATAATGCAGATTGGACAATGGCAATGTTCAATACAAAGAACAGGTTAATTTTCAGAAATGCAAAGACATATTTTAAGCATTACAACACTACCAAATTTACACATATTTAATAGATTATTGTAAGGTAGTGGAAAAATAACTAAATAAATACAGATAATAAATACATTGTAAAAAGAGTGCAATGTGGAATAATGGGGTACATCTGGAGGTACTTCATAGTCCCAACTTCTTGTTCTCAGAAGCCAAATCTGGCTTGAGAAAGAAAAGAACCAACAGCTACACTTTCCAAAACAGCCTCTCATCATGGGTTTGAAAGCTATTTTCTCATCTGATTGAGGTTTGATGTGTCCACATTCTATTGATTTTGTATGACAGTGACAGGTTGGTGAAAGACCCATAAAAATGATTTGTGTATAAAACTTGCATTCATAGAAATTCAGGCTGCACAGAGGACCACTGGAAAGTTTGCAGGGTGACTAATATGCTCAGAATGAATGTTTTAATCAATTCTTCTACAGGGAATAACAAGAATAGTTCAGTGATTTACAAGTATTAAGCCAGCATATACTCGTATTCAACTGAAAAATTAAAATGAAAGCTTAGCATGAAGAAAATTTCTGAAAGACAAACAGTCATTTAGTGTTCAGAATATCAAATTCTTTAGCAGTGACATGCACACAGAAATGCCTTTGCACAGACATGCAGGCATGATGTATAGAGAAATCCATATAGTAAACGGGAGGGACAATTCTGTCTTCATGAAGTAATTAATTACTTATAAAGTAATGGTAGTGTCCAATCATTAATACTTCGAAAGTGTCTATTTCATCAAAGTTTATTGCTGAGTGTTTTATCATGCTCCAAGAAGTGATTAAATAGAATTCAATATGTCTTTTTAGGTCTGGCAGGATCATCATGTGGTTAAAGATAGATCTGGATGTTCTTCATCGCTTTCCCATTTAGCTGAGGTAAGTCTTTGAACAAATTGCACAGATGTTCAATGTCTGTTTTCCGACATAAGAAATTGAACTAATATAATAATTGCTGACGTTACGGATGTGCAGTGTGATTAAATTAACTAGCAACGGTAAAGCACAGTGGAAAATAATTACACACCATAATATTCCTATGAATTAGAAAAAAATTGGGGTTTGAAATGACTGTAGGACATTATTAAACATCTACATCCTTCGCAATATATAGTGTCAAAACTAGGTCTTGTAGAACTCCCCAAAGCATGTGAAAAATAAGAAGCGAACATCTAACTTACAAGCTTATATAAACAGTTGTAATTCTACATTAATCATGGAAACCTTAATGCTGGTGGCAATGGAGGGTACAAAATCACCAGCAAAATCATTTTTGAATGTTAATTGTGAAAATATTTCCCACAAATTTGCAAAGCAACTGAACTACCTTAACACACCACAGGGGAAAAAAAATCTGTATGTAATTTTGAACATTAACTATGCATTAGAATGACTGAGGCACGATTATTCCAGACTGTCAATGCACTAAGGCATATTTCCCAGGTATTTGATCAAAGGAATGGGGGATTTTAAGTGAGCTGTTTTGAAGTGCATAGAGTCGGTAAAGCTCTGCAATGATTTTTCTGCAGTTAACAACGTTGCAAAGTTGTTTGGTGTATTGATATATAGTGCAAGGATATTTTGCAGACTTTGATGTTTGCTAATTCCATTAAATTTGTTTTAATGAAGTACTAATAAGAATAAGAAATGCCACTGACTCTCACTAATACCCATGCCATAGTACTTTTGCAGATGTGCACTCATGAAACAAGGTACATGGCATAGATATCTTGCAACGAATTGTTCTATGATGAGCAAGGGAGAAAAAGAAGACAGACATGCCACGTCAACACTGTCACACATAGAATATCTGTTTCTCTATTTTTGGTTTTGTATACAGTCAGTTTTACAAATATTTTTGAAAGTTGCACACATAATGTTCCAAGCAGTAAATAAATAAATAAATAAAACCTGTTCTGTAATAACAGCTATATATTTTCCCTTTTCTTTTTTTCTTACTCGTGACATTTGTCAAATACTTTTATAGAGGCCTATTAAACATTGCATACTTAGAACTCATTGTTTGGATAATATAGTAACAATATAGCTATGTTCATCATTATTTTACTACTCAGAGGTCTGGATCCAGGAAGAGATGCTGCAGTACCTAGAAAAAAAGTGGAAACTAGCTCACTGGGAGACACTCAAAAAAGTTCCAGGTCCTACCTTAATGAAATCTTCTTTTTAATGAGAGTGAATTGAGACCTTGACAACTGTTGCACCCAGAGCACTCACGAGGGCTGTGGGATACTCAGGTGGGTCACAGCTGTGAGCAGGATTGCTGTCAGGTTAGAAATCCCTGAGCAAGCACTGTGATTAGAAGTACCAGGTATAGGTAAAACAGAAAGGCAGAACAATAAAAGATTCTCTAACAAAAACAGGATATTCATAAGGGCATAATCACAATAATAACAAACACACAGGGAATTAATTCAAATCATTTAGATTTGTTGCTTAAGAAAATCCAAAAAAGAAGTGTATGCAGATAACTGATCTTGATCACTGGCTACCCCTGCCTGAGTCCCTGGATTCACCCTGCAGGATCTCCCTCTTCCTCTTCAGCTTCCAGGTGAGTGGAAAGGAAGAAAGCAGGGTCACTTATCCTACCTTAACACTAGCTCTGAAATCTGTGCAGCCCATGTGAATCCCTCAGCCTGGTTTCCTTGATCCTCTTCTCTCACAGAGAGGCTTCCATTTCCTTGAGGGTCCTCTGCAGTGAAGGAGCTAAATGATGGAGCGCTCATTACTCCCCTCGCACACCTGAGCAGTGAGAACAGGATGCCTGTGCTCCAGCTGTTGCTACAAACCTGCCTGTCTGCAGCATGCTGCTGGGTAGGGAAGGCTCCCAGGTGGAGGACCCTCTCAGAACAGCAGGATGTAGAGTTAAAGGGTAAGGAAGTGTTGCAGAAAATAAATCCCCTTGTGATCCAGCTTGTCCTAACATCAGAAGGACTGGGTGAGACTGAGCTTAGACTGTGAGCGATACCCAATTTCGCACTTAAGTCTGGTTACATTCAGTATACTGAATTATCATGATTACAGATGCACAAATAACATGAAGCACCTTCAACCTCATCATGTCTGAACAAACTAATACAGCCCTTCCCCCACCCCTTAAGGAGTTTGGTTGCATTTAATGAGAACTTTCACAGCTAGATTAATGAATGGTGCTGTTTGTTGAAGCAACAGAATGCAGATTCTTTTCTATCATTGGTGATAAATACACTGTGCAGTGCACGTGCAAGTACTAATAGTGTCATTAATACAGCTGACTGTAAACATGTTAAATGTTGGAATAACTCTAGAGATTTCTAAGTTTCCTGGGAAAGAATTTGTCATAATTGAATGTGGAAATGTCACCCAAAAGGTGTCTCTATGGAGGGGAAGAGAGGCTCAGCCCATTGACAGGTCCCAGAAGACAGCAATGTCCTCCCTACTTGTCTCCAGTAGTATCTCTCCTAAAATTCCTCATCTCTTAAGCCATTTTTATACTCTTTTCTAACTTTCAGGTGGAGCTTTAATGACTCAAGTCACACATACTCTTTGTTGCAATTGCTGCAAAATCTTGCTTTGCTTTTAAATGTATAGGCTAAAAAATTCAGAGCACATGCTCAGAGAGGGGTGATCACATTTTGGAGGTAGCCTTTTGGAAGGAAGTGTGATTTGGTATTATAATGATATTATAATGATATTATAATGAGCAAAGGTCACCCACAGGTGTGTTTTCAACAAAGGAAAAAAGAAAGAAAACTGCTGGCTCAGGGTAACAACTATGCAGTTTACCAGTTCCATAGTACCACCAACTTCCCATCCCTGTGGTGTTATCACAGAGCCTGGCCAAGGTGTTTCTACTCCACTCTGTGCTGTTTCTTTCAGAAACAGCATCGAAGCTCCCCTGGTGCCTCCAGCCCCAGGGCTGCAGGTTATGTTGCCTAGGGAACCATCATGAAACAGATTCTTTGCACCTTCACTGTACTCTGCTCTGGAGGTTTCCTCAGCACTATACCTTCTCTCAAGAGGGTGACATCTCAATAAGTCACCTCTAATAATTATTCCATACAGAGTTACCATACTGCCAGATGACCAAGCCACCCTGACTCCAGGGGAGTCTGTAGTGCTGTGGGAAGTAGTGTTTGAAAATGTTGACTCTGTCCTCTCTCTTTTTCAGGAAGCAAAGCTGCCAAACATGAGAACAAGCTGCCCGTTCTTGTTCAGTTATGCCATTACAGATTCTCAGCGCCAATGGTTAACTTTTCAAAGTGTAAATCAGGACTTAATGTGAAAGAAACCCTGGAAGGGCCTCATCAAAGAACCAGGTCATAAAACAGGCTTAGGGATATGCTGTGGCTTCTTATGTCTCAGTCTCAGTTTTCATTTCAAAAGAAATTTTATCTTCTCACTCTCCACATTTTTCAAGTAAGTGTTGAAATTCAAACTAACTATAACTGACATAGTTATGCCTGTCCGGGTTTTGAAGCAATCCTAGAAAGAAACCTTATCAGAAGAAAGCAATTTGTTGCATCTCAGTGAGATTTTACTCTCAAGACCAATTTCTTCTGTAGATCAGAAAGTAATAACATAACAGTGGGAAAAAGTGTCAGATGGAAAAAGGAGGAAGACTCTGAAAGTTATCGCCTATGATGTTGAGATAAACATGATATGAAACTTTTTGTTTCCCATCAGAAGAGGACAGGACACCTTCCATAGTGCCCTACAGCATGCTGGCTCTGTTTCTACTCTTAGAAGAAAGAAGATAAACTCATCCTTAGACCCACAGTTCTTATCACTATAGGCCATGATGCTAGAGAGGGGTTAGGGGTTTTGAAAAGTTTGTTCTCGGGACTCTCTAGTTTTATTTACCTGGTTGGCTGAGGAATAATAAATTGTGTTTCAAAGGCTGTCACTGTTTAAGTAAAATAAGTCAAAAGATTCCAGTTCATTTTCACATTTATCTATTCCTTTAATGGCATTGCTGAAATGGTCCAGAAGTGCATTAGTAATCTTCCCAGCCTGTCATACACTACTTCAAGAATTTCTTTTATTTTTTCTGCACTCTCCCTCTCTTACTTGCATGCAGCCAACCACAAGGCACAGGGTCTAGTCAGTACTTTTTTCCCTAAAGATTTCATCAAATGGCTCTCACTGGATAAGACAGAGTTCACTGTGTGCAACCAATTCTTCTAGGAAGAAACATCTCTAGCAGTTATTCCTAAAAGTACCATTAGCCACGTTGTCTGCAATGGGGAGCAGTATTAACTTACAGCTTCACAAGGAGAGCTAATAGCGTTATGGAACTTTGCTAAGATGCAGGATTATCTTTAACGGCTCATTTCAAGCATTTAATAAACCTGTGGATGAGTTACGGAAGATTAAGAATTAAATGGGATTTTACTGTTTAGTAAAGAAGTATTATTGTCCGCTGAAGACGTAATGATTAACTCCACTTTCTGGCTTTGTTTTATATTGCAGGCTGTGACGTAACAGGATTGGTCTACAGTTGGCAGTGATTTATAAACTGTTGTTAAAAATGCTCTTGATTCAGTCATGGAGAACTTTATTTTAGTGAGGAGCTACAATTTTCTTCATCACTGTTATTGTTGGAAAAGTACCTGTTGCCTGTGAAGACTAGCAGAGAAGATTTGCTAAAGAGAAAAATGAATTTATTTTAAGTTGCTAAGCTATGTTCAAGCTGCACAAGTGTGAGTAACATTCTCAACTACCAGACTTCCGAGTCTGTAATAACTTGACACAACCCTTTGTGGAAAAATCAAAATCTGAGGTGTAATTGATTTTATTAAGGATAGCTACCAAAATGACTGTGAGAAAATACAGGCACAAATACACATGGGCACACACACAGATGTCAATTAAAGGTCATATAACTACTTAACAAAAAAGATCTCTAAATCTTCCAAGAATTTTTAGAGCCCAGGGTTAGGATGGATGGGGACTGTCCAAATAGACAAGCTATATGTGACTGCTTCCTTTCCCTCACACTGCAGGTGACAGGAATACATATCTCTTCCTGACCCATGGTACAATAACTAAGTACAAATGATAGCTGGTTCTGTGGCTCAGCACTGTTTTGAAATTACGCCCTTTAACTTTTGTACTGTCTTCAGCTTAAAACTGAGATCTAAAATTGCAAACTTAGATTTTGGATGTGCTTGGTTAGAGCAATAGATGGCAAATATTTCTTTGAGTAATTTCCTCATGGTGGCAAAAATTCTAATATATGTTCAGACATTATGTTAAGAGACCCGATTGCTCAAAGATCCATTGATTAAACTGCTCTGTCACAGTCAATTAGTTTCATTGTCATGTCCAGAGCCTACACATTTTAAAAGGAAAGAAGACTTGTAAAATAAATAAGTACATAATTCTAATTTTTAATTCCTCCATACTTGCTTTTAAGTAATGACTGCAGTTATTTTTTCAGTTCCTAACATGTGGCTTTGAAAAGGAAACGGATTACTTTGAAGTCATTTGTAAAGGTGTTGGTTGCTGTGAAAACATTCACTTTCAGACGGTCACTTTGGAATTCTAAAAAGGGAAATAAAAGAAAGGAGAAGTCAAATGAAATACACATGGTTCAAAGCCATCATCACCAGAGAACCCCATTTCATCAACAGACATCTGTGGGAAGCTTCTTATGTATAATTATATAAAAAAACAAAAGACACAGATTGAGGTAAAATGGACAAAAGTTTTTAGCTGTGTGCACACTCAGAGAACTGACACTGATGATACAGGTAACCCACCTGGCCATCACCGTGCTGGGCGAAGTACCCTGGCTCACCTTGGCAGTCTGAAAATCACTGAAATGACATGCGCCCATCACCGCCTCAGCAGCTCCCCACTGCCCAGATGTGCACGGTGATTGACAGCATTTCCTCCTCTGCCGCACAGAGCGCTGTGGGGAGCAGCAGAGCCATTGTTTGCTCAGCTGTATCTACTCCACAGCCCGCGCAGAGAATACCCGAGAAATGAGTTCCCTTGGAGGGCAGGGGGAAGGCGAAAGTGAGCAGGGAGGGCAGAGCTTTGAAAGCCTGAAATTGCAGCTAAAAGTCTGCCCAGCCGAATGAGAAGTGGCGACCTTCTTTTCCTTTTTTACACTTGTGTAATTTTCTGGGTTATTCCTCCCATGAATGTGATGATGTCTATAAAGAACAGAAATGAAATCACTCAGATTTTTGCACTATAAAGTGGAAAGAGAATTAACTAGAAAGGGAACAGCATTGGTTTTTATTTTCCTGCTGCTTTTCCTACATTTCAGTTTACTTGTGAGGATCAAATTCAGAAGATAGACTTGGTGCCTTGTCTCAATGGGTCCCAATGTCCCAACCCATGCTGATCCTGCATTTAAACATGCTCATCTGGTCTTTATGGAAACTTAAAAGATACAGTATATGCACAACGTCAAGCTGCAGATCCCTTACTCTCGTCTTGTGGCAGAAAAATCAAATCTACACAGACTCTTTAGAAAGCACTATACTGCTGTTTTTACAATACCTTGCATATGACTTTAAATTTCATGCAGAATTTTCAGATTTAAAATTAACTATCTGCACAGCTGTGTCTTGCAGGCTTAGATACCTTTGAGCAATTCCCTCAGCTGCATGGCAAGCTTCCCACTTGGACCTTGCTACTTCTAATGCTCCCCTGTCCCCACAAGAGCCATCTTCTTTCCCATTCTCCTCCTTGGTTATTTCCAAATTCTTGTGGAAATGCTGCCACCTTTAACTGCCTACCAAAATGCTGTCACCCATTCTCCTGTTTCTATCTGATCTATGGCTAAAACCGGTCTGAAAATGTGGGAAGAATGCCATCTACATTTTTAACCATACGACTGAACGCTAGCTAATCAAGGGGAAGATTCTCTTTCTGAAATAATGCAGCATCATCTAAAGCACTTCTAAGACTTTTCACTGTATTAATAACCTTTTGCACTTCAAGGATCATTAGATCACAATAGTTTTGTAACACAATTATATTCAGCACTCTGCTGTTATGGGCTGCCTGGTAATTTGCTTGTTAATATATTAGCACAAAGCATTGATCAAGTAGCTAATCCAATCACACGCTTGCTATTGATCTCTTATTGAGCATCCTGCCAGTGATCACTTTTCACCCAGGCCCAGTCAATAGCAAATGCCAAATAGGCTCTCCCACACCTAATGAGCTTACAAAATAAACCAAACGTTTTCGTTTGCCCTCAAGGCTAGAATCAATTGAGAGCTTTTAGAACTGAATTCAGATGATTTTTTCATCAACTTTTCCCCTTCCTTATGCAAGCATGCAGGTTTGCATTAAGACCTCTATCTAGGAGTTTTGCTCTAATTTGAAGACATCTGAAAAGCAGCTGCCATGTCTGAAATGCTGGAACAGCTGTAAACAATAAATCACGCGGGTGAGGAATTCTGGGCTGCACGTTGGCATGTGGTCTGTCAAGCCAAAAAAATAGAGACATACAAAAGATCAAGAGGTCAGGGGTACCTGAAGTCTACAAAAAAATGAACTAGTCCCATATTTCATCCCAGAGAGTCATATTTTGGAGGAAGGTCTACCAGCATTCTTTTATGGGAGGATCATACACTTATACATTGAGGAAGGGGGAGGCCTGGTGTACTGCAGTGAATTAGACATGAGTCTTTTCATATTGCTGCCATTGCATTAAGGCTATTCCAGTATCAGCTAATGGAATTTCACACTACAGACACAGACTCATGCTGATGAAAAGCACACCCGAATTGTGCAGGAAGAAACAGTATTTCAGTTACATACATAAGTACCAAATACTATTTCTTTAACTTGTAACAGTTCCCAGTTGCTTACCATAGAGTATGTGAATGTGAGCATAATGGCTTTGCAGTTACTCAGGAAAGAAAAAAGTGACAAATTTTTAGGAGAGATAGCTTTAACTTATCACAGGAATTATGTAACTTTTATCAGATGTCTTTTCAGCTAAAACAGCTTATTAAATCTCTGAGTAAAGTTATTCAGAAAGAATATTTTTCCATTTAGTCAATGGCCTTATACCAAAACAACAGTGCTGTAATAGTAGCTTCTATTAGATCATAAAAAAAGAATGCAAGATCCTTAGATCTTAAATAGCCTTTCTTCAGCTATTAGTATTAGTACTATTTTATATAGCTAGGTTGCATTTGCCCTTTAATCACTTTTATTCCATGATCTTGTTTTGATTATTGTGCTTGCTAATTTCCTTATTACCATACCAAATCTAAATTACAGAAAGACACAATCTGAATATAAACCAGGTACAGATTTAAAACCTTTAAAAGCATTTGTAACATATAAGCACACAATTTAAAACCATTACCAAAATCCAATTACTTGCCTGGGGGAAAAGAAAACAGTTCAGCTTGAAACATTAGTGGTACATTTTCAGAATTCTTCTTTTGAATTAGTCACAATTACACATTATGATCATATTTATTTGGCAGACTTCTTCTATCTCAAATAAAATTGAGTGCATCTTGCGACTCTCTATTTTGCAAAATCCCATTATTTCTATTCAATTCTCTTAATAACCATATATATAAACTTCTAATGATGACACTAGACAACCTTAAGAGGACTTTCATTTGCATGACCATCTTGCATATAGCAAGATTGATCTACACCGAAAAACATTCTACCTCCATGGTTTGGCTCTATGTTTCAACCCCATCTCAGTCAGCACTTATTCTCAGGCTTTCTTTTGGAACTGGACAGCTCCTCCAAGATCACACTATATATGCTTCCTGAGATGGTTTATTTAGGATATTCACGGAGATGAAATTCAATAGGACCAAGTGCTGATCACAATTACCCCATGCAATGCTACAGGCTTGGGGCAGAGTGGTTAGAAAGCTGCGTGGAGAAAAAGGACCTGGGAGTGCTGGTCAACACTCAGCCAAACATGAGCCAGCAGTGTGCCCAGGTGGCCAAGAAGTCCAAGGGTATCCTGGCTTATATCATAAGTGGTGTAGCCAGCAGGAGCAGGGGAGTGACTGTTATCCATACTCAGCCCTGCTTAGGCCACATCTCAAGTATTGTGTTCAGTTTTGGGTCCCTTGCTACAAGAAAGACATCAAGGCCCTTGAGCGTGTCCAGAGAAGGGCAACAAAGCTGGTGAAGAGTCTGAAGCAGAAATCTTATGAGGAGTGGCTTGAGGGAACTGGGATTGTTCAGTCTGGAGAAATAGGAGGCTCAGACGAGACCTTATGGATTTCTACAACTACATGAAAGGAGGTTGTGGAAAGGTGAGTATCAGCCTCTTCTACCACATAACTAGCAATAGGACAAGAGGGAATGGCCTCAAGCTATAGCAGGGGAGGTTCAGGTTGGGAATTAGGAAGACTTTCTTCTCAGAAAGAGTGGTCAGGCATTGGAACAAGTTGCACAAGGAAGTGGTGGATTCATAGTCCCTGGAGGTGTTTAAGGAAAAAGCAGATGTATTATTTGGGGACATGGTTTAGTGGGCACTATTGGTGGTAGCTGGATGGTCAGACTAGATGATCTTAGAGGTCTTTTCCAACCTTAATGATTCTATGATTTTACTCTATCCTATGATTTAATCCTCAGAAAATTCCTGAAAATATTGAACTGAGCATAGGCAGTTCCCGAAACAACACCATCTAGTTAATAATGTAAAAAAAAAAATAGTATTCTGGTGGTTGTGACACTCTTTAAACTGTTTAAGGATTTTTTGATGAAAAAGACAAATATCAAAAAAACAGTATCTCAACTTTCAGGAGCACTTCAGCAGGTCCAGAAGAATGTGTAGGCCATGAGCTCAGTATGCTCACTCTGCTCCAGAAAAGATGAGCTATGCACAGTTAAGGGCTACCTTACACCAATTGGTTTGGAGGCAAAGGATTGCTCCTTAAGCATCAGGACAACTTTGACTGTGCAGGCACACCCATCTGGCTGATTTGCATCTGTCTTATGCAAGCTTAAACCAAGAGAGACTCCTCTAAATCAATGGACCTAGAGCAGTATACACTCTATGTGATCTCAACACAAATGAGTAAAGATCTGCTTAGCAAAGTCAACCCATACATATAAGTCAAGCCAGTATGCTGTAAAACTGAGGATTTAACTCTTAATGACAAAGTTCTTGGAATTATCATATTTGATAATCAAACAGTGATCTAGTGCTAGAGCTCTATATTTAACTAAGTCAGTTATTAGTGATCAGCTGCCTGCATAGCCAATTATACAAATACGCTGATTTTCCAAGCAAGTAAATGATAGACAAACATGATACAAAATGTGAGCACCCATCCCAGTGACCTTACAATTTAATTGAAGAATTGTTCTCTGATATATAATTGGACTACTCAGCTTGGCTTGTTGAATAAATGGTTATTTAAACTTCTTTTGAAATGTAAATTTCTTTTAAAATATTTTCTAATAGGCACTTCTCAAAGAAAGGAAACAATTCCCAAATTCTGTATTAAGTCACATCCTTGCATTATACACTCTCAAGTCAGTAAATACTGAGGTTTATAGAACTACATATTTTACTCTTTAGTTAGCTTATAGAAATGCTACAAGGCCCTTCTGACTAGCTGAACAGATAACAGAAAGGACTGCACATTCTTTGTACTAGGAAGATTGAGCAAAATGCAAAACAACATCCACATAGTAGGATGGAAATGGGAGGGATTCAGTAGTCTAAAAAGAGGAGCCTTTCAAAGTCCTAATTTCACATCTTTCTCAATATATGAAAAGAAGGGCGTCTCAGTTTTTTTTTTTTCCAAATACTTTCCCCATTCACAACCAGAATATTTCAGCTGTCAAATCAACACTTTGTTGCCCTTTATATTAACAACATTTTCCTTCTGTACAAATCTTCAAATCAAAGATCAAAAAGTGGGTACTGATCATAAATATTGCTCAGTTTGAGACAAACTTCTTCTAGGCGTCTGGCAAAAATACTGTGAATTTATTATAAGACTGTGCTTATGGCACTGGTAGCTCTTCGTCTTTTCTTCCTTACTCAGCCAGTCACTTCCTAAAGCAGTATTGGAACAAGTAATATAAAAACATTGCTAGGGCATTAGGAAAGACAGGTTTCAATGCTGTTACTTTTTTCAAATTATACTTCATACTACCACACTTAATTTGTAAAGTATGTATTTTGCATTCTTATGAACCCTTCAGTGCCTCCTGGGGAATACTTTTTTCTAAGTTTTCGTTTCACATTGTACCTCTTTATGGAAACTATACAGGCCTTGAATAACAAACACTACAGTCAGCTTCCCGTAAGTTGGAAAAGAGACATAAATTAACTTGGTTTTGTCTTCTACTGGTCTATTTTCAATGACCGCATTTTTCTCTAGCTTGATCTGTATTTTACATGCATTTCACTAGGCTCTGCACTATATATAATTAGCCATTTTAAGTTTGAGAAGATGAAAATCACATACTACAAATAAAGCCTTCTACCATGATAGTTTCCAAGAAGAACACTGAACTGATAGAAATCAAGATTCAACATCTAATGATGACATTTTGCATACGTATTCATATAATGTATGTCTCCAATGAAGGCTGTCTGGGAGAGGTTTTTCTTGGCTTGCTGTCAAGTACCTGGCAATGCCTTCTCTGAAGTGGTGAAATCTTTTTGATAATAATGAAAGCTGTTTCTAAAATAGCTGAAATAAGATTTTAGTGTATTATATTTAACTACAAATGTTATCATGACTTGAATTTGCATTGCTCTTGGTTATTTCCTCAGTACTGATACAAGCCATTCCAGCGTTCCACAGTGGAAATAAGGCAGCTTATCTCTACGAAAACAAAGACTGACTACACATTGCAAGGGGAAGCACTGTATAGATACAATACAGAATACAGATACAATACAACAATACAGAAAAGAAAAAAAGCAGTATGTTATCACTTTCATGGTGGAACTGCACTGTTAATGAAACTGGAATTACACAATTAATTTAATAACATAAATATTATTCTAGAAGCGTATGCCTAAGTGGAAATATTTATTTTGCTCATCTACGTACAACAACTTTAATCTTGGTCAAATACAGCAAGGCATGCATGTGTAGCAAGAAGTTATGAAAATGCCCTTTTCCACCAAACCATTTAGATAAGTGTTTTTCTAAATAAGAAAGAAAATCTCTACGATCAGAACATCCATCAATGTTTGGGATAGAATGCTGCAAGTGATCATTATCAGTTCCCTTATACCATTTCAAAAAGAAAAAATTACAACACCATAGTCAGCTCTGTTCCCTTGTGAAACAAACGGACACGCTCTGAGACAGTATGCTATCTAGAATGTCGAGGATAAGAAAAATGATAATTCCAAACACAAAGTCTTACTTTCATGTGATATGAGTGAGGTAAATATTAAAGTCATGGGAAAATTATAATATGAAGCACTGTAATGTTTTACAGGCCTGGATACAGTACTTCAGATGGGGCCTTACAAGGGCAGAGCAGAGGTGGATAATCACCTCCCTCTCCCTGCTGGCCACTCCTCTTTCGATCATAGAATCATAAAATCACAGAATGGCCTGGGTTGAAAAGGACCTCAAAGATCATCTAGTTTCAACCCCCCCTGCTGAGTGCAGGGTCACCAACCACTAGACCAGGCTGCCCGGAGCCACATCCAACTTGGCCTTGAATGCCTCCAGGGACAAAGCATCCGCAACCTCCTTGGGCAACCTGTTCCAGTGCGTCACCACCCTCTGAGTGAACATATTCCTCCTAATATCTAACCTAAATCTCCCCTGTCTCAGTTTAAAACCATTTCCCTTTGTCCTATTGCTATCCACCCTCGTAAACAATCGTTCCCCCTCCTGTTTATACGCTCCCTTGGTGCAGCCCAGGAGAAGAACACACTGGTGGTTCATGTCCAGCTTTTCACCCACCAGGACCCCAAGCCCATCCCTGCAGGGCTGCTCTCAATGTATTCTCCCAGACTGCATAAGACTGCATACATATCTGGAATTGTCCCAGGCCAAGTCCAAAGTGTCACACTTGGCTTTTTTGAACCTCATTAGGTTTACGTGTGCCCACTATTCAAGGTTGTCCAGATCCCTTTGGTTAGCATCCCTTCTTTCTTTTGTATCAGTTGCACCACTCAGCTTAGTGTCGTCAGCAAACTTGCTGAGAGTACACTCAATCCAACTCTCTAGGTCATTGATAAAAATTTTGAAGAGCACCGGTCCCAAGACAGAACCCTGGGGGACAGCATTTTTCACTGGTCTCCACTTGGACACAGAGATGCTGATCACAACACTCTGGCTGCAATGATCCAACCAATTATTTATCCACTGAACTGTTCACCCTTCAAGACCATAGCATTCCAGTTTAGAGATAATGATACGGTGTCAAAGGCCTTGTAGAAGTCCAAGTAGACATCAGTTGCTCTGAAACCACATAGAAGTCCAAAATGACCACATCGGACAACGCAACTAAAACTTTAAGGCATTGAAAAAGAAAGGATATTGATGTACTAGACTGTCAGTCCAAGAAAAAGAGCTCAAGAGCACAAGAAAGCCTGAATGTATTTAAAGCACTTTCAGTAATTTCTTAAGAGCTATGACACTCAAGACACCTTAAAAACTTCTGAACATGTGCAGAAATACTCTTCTCACTAAATCTAGACCTATATTTGCTCTACAGAGCTAGTTTGAACTCATGGAATTTTTAATTTTACCAATTACTCACTACAAAAATGGTGCTCAGAGCACAAGTTAAAGCTAAGATATCCTCTGACCTATCTGAATGTCCTGACCATTCCACTACTAGCAGTTCCAAGTATTGCATGCCCTTGCTTGTTCTTCCTCCAACTCAATGACTGCTGCAATTCACACTGACCAGTGTCAATTGGATGAGGAGATGTCTCTGAACCACTGTCTGAAGTGTGTACAGTACATATTTTTAAAGTGGAGGAAGAAAGAAATGTTTATGTTCTCAGGCTATGAAGGGAACTGACCCTCAGCTTCTGCCTTTCTAGATAGCCTCTCAAACCATGGGGTCATTACACAAAAACAGATTCACACTTTAACCATTCATTATGGTTATTCTCTTGTTACAAAAACAGGATCTGTACTCTCTGTGTTAACAGCGTAGAGTCTACTGTTTCTCGGGACTAAGGTATTCAAGTGCTTTTCTGCTTCCCAGTTGGATCATGATGAAGTTGAGGGAGAGTTTGTTTGTCGAAGCATTTATGCAAATGTACAAAATGTGAACTTAAGACATCATCTATCAAAATGTCAAGACTACCAGCAAGACTCCAGCAAGATATCTAGAAATTTCTAGATGCTCCTAAAGCTATGCAGTGCAGGGGATAATTTCTCTAAATCACTTCACTGATTTAGGCACCAGCATTATACAAAAGTCTGAATATAAAGTGATTTTGCAAGTTTTACTTTGCCTTTTAAGTATGCTTAAAGGCTAATATTAACTTTTATTAACTTTTTCTCGGGGGCGTAGGGAAGTCTGAAAATATCTTTTTTTTTTAATGTTGAAGAACAATTCATTCTATAACAAATTCTATTCTCATTCAGTGGAGTTAGCCTTGAAGGAAGCTGACACCCGACATTCATTAAAAAGATAAATGTCTGGCTCTATCCGAAAAGTTTTGTTCACTTCTTATCAGGCGAACACACAAAAGTCAATGGAAGTAACCAAGACAAACCTTCAGAGTTCATTTTGTGCTGAATTTTAATGCTTTTCTTTTTCATTTGAATTAAAAAAAAAAAAAAAGGAAAACAAGCATGGTTCTTCAATGTGGTTTCAAACTTTCCTGTAAACTCTTAAAAAGCATTCTATTACTCATAGATACCTCTGATGTAAGAACCATTAAATTATTAGAACAGCAAGGGCAAATCACATCTGAAGTTGTCTCACTTCAAGTGAAACATATACAGATATACGTTTTGAAGATTTTGACTGCCAGCTTGAAAGATGCCAGCCTTAAATCATAGGAAAACATTAAAAACTATTTAAACATTTTTCAAAAACATATCCCTTTCAAAATAATCTCCCTTCCCCCACAAGGGAGGTTGTAATCACAATTAAATGCACAGATTTATACCTATATGTGATTGAGACAATAACAACTTGAGAATGAGAAGGAATGTCAAAAAGGTCCTGCTAGCCATTGTCACAGGAGTCTATTATGCTGTTTCGGCTATCTATGTACTATTCTAAAATTCGATTACAGACACAGAAGCTAGCCAACAGTACCAGTAGTCACTTAACCACAGCACCCTACAGCTCTCTCTGGATCTAATACACCACACTGCTCGTGTCTCAACTTGATGGTCATCTTATGTAGCGCAATCCCGTATGTTTTCTTCCTCTTAAATATGTCCACACTTGTTCTGTATACAAATCACAGTTCCAGTAAAGAACAGATCTCTCTCCTCTTAACACAGCAACGAAAAAAGAACTCCTGCCAAAAACGAAAGGATGGGGGGAACTCCAAACAGACTCTTTGGTCATCAAGCCTTACTTAAGAATGACTAATCAGGAAAAGCAGAGACTTTGGACCATGTCCATTTTATGCTCTTAAACAGAAATGGAAATTCCAGAATCAAACCTTTTACTGAAATTGCCTTGCATGTTGAGCTCTGTGAACACGGCATTATCTGAATTAAAATCCACCAGGGCCTAGAAGTACAGGGAGCAAGTTGCATATTTTCCAAAATAAATTCATAGCTGATAAAGGCCACAAATCATAGCTCTAATGCACTCACTGAAAGAAGTTGTGCTTAGTGAAGTCTGCAGCACTCAAATGTCTAGTCACCCATGAAACAAAAATCCCAGAAATGCACATTAGTGTAGGCTTGTCTCCTAGGGTTTTCTGTAGCAAGATTAATATCTAATATTTTAAAATATGTCTTGGCAAGAACAGATGCTCATTAGGATTCCAGCAACATTTTCTGAATATGGCTCTAGATGGCAGAAAAACAGCTAACTCCTCCTGCACACTGCTTTGTTAACAGCAGCACAGATAGCATCCATGGCACTGATTGCCTTTGACACAGTCACAGTGAATGCATTATTTAAGAAAGAGATATTCTTCAGTGAATTCTTGAAATAAGCAATAACAAAAACTTTGTGTTCTTGGTTTCCTGCTGAAGTGGTAATGGGCAGAAACACTGAGCATTATTGTTGCCATATGTCTCTACAGTCATATTGATTTAATTGGTTGTCATAAAAATCTGACAAGAGGGAAGCCAGTTCATAGCTGGGTATGAGCCAGAGAATACTGGTGAATGGACTACTTAAATATCTATAAAGACTCCTTGCCTTCTAATAATGTCATTGAATTTGTTGTCCATACTCTCAAGACGCAGTCTGTTTTATGGATGAAAGTGCAAAACTTTGACTTTTGGATCTAATTTGTCTTGCAGAATTATAGAAGATCTTACACAGTGTGGAAAGTATTTATGCTTAAATCCTAATTTCCTAATACACAAAATGTTTTCACAGGGGGCAACAGATGGACTGCCTCATCAATTGTCTCCATATCACCCATACGTAAATCTGTACTGTATTTAAACTGCTTCAGTCTTTCCTTAACATCAAAAGGCAACCACATGCAAGGACATCCATATTACATAACAGAATATTTAGCACTTGCCTGAGAACTGTCATACAAGAAGCCTAATACAGTCTTTACATATCTGTGGTTTACTGCAGGGTAGCAATGCTACCCACATTTTATAGAGGGAAAAACAGAGATGCTTGAGAAATGACTTGGCTTTGGAGTGTGGTAAAACCGGGAGAGGTATGCAACGGCTCAGCTTTTGGGCTATGTGCTTTCCTACAGAACCATCATCCTCTTTTTTTTTTCCTGTCACCCGACTCTCAAGTGGTATGAAAACACTACCCTGTTTTGAAAGAAAGAAAGAAAAAAAATTCCTCCACACAGAAAATACACAGACATACATATTGTTTGTATGCTCATTTTACAGCATGTTCTTCATACCATTTAAGTTCATCCAGCAGGAAGTTAGGTGTTTAATCTGTGTGAATTATCTGAGCTGGCCCTATGTTCTTAGGCAGCAGGAAGATAAATAAAATATACTCAACAAGCAGAGACATTTATTCTTGCGAACTGAGAAGGACATATAAACATCACATAAGAAAGAATTTTGAACAATTTTGTAGAGGTTTGGTGTATCGATTAAATACACTATAACTTTTTTTAATATACTGTAAACACTGTCAGATGCATCAGACTTACTGTAGATTCAGTACAGACTCGTTTTAGTGAAAATACAATATGTTCAATATACTACATTAATCTATGAAAAGGAGAGACATGAACGTAATCTTCAATTTAATGTTTTATTACAAAATATGGATGGTAAGGTTATTTGTTTTGACGATGAGTTAAAAATGAAAGGAAAAGTGATATAACACTGCTAACAGCATGAGTTTTTTGTTTGTGTTTGTTGAGACTTTTTTTAACCTTTTTTTTTATTCCAGTAAAATATTTACCAGACTGAATCCATCAAGGCTGATTATCCAAAACATTTACTGTATTTTTTGGCTCAAAGATCTATCAATGAAGGTAATTTATATACCTGGATATTTATGCCCATAAAATTGTTCTATGCAATAAACAAATTTGACAAGCTCATCTGAAAAAAATCAAATTAAGTTCTCAATTTTCATGCCCTAGTAAATGGCTGGCTAGTTATGAATGAATTTAAATACATACATTAGCATCAACATATTCCTGAGAGATGATTACTGAAAACAGCATACTACCATGGCAAGAATTGTACAGCAAAGCGACATTTCTATGCAGCAATTAAGATGATACCCATTAGCCAAGGACAATGTATTCAAGCCATGAAATTGATTGAACAGATTCTGCACAGTAACTAACTCCTATTTCAAAACACTCAAGTGAACAATCTTCTGTCCAAATACCACATTATTAAACTGAAGAGACTATAGCTGATTTTGGCTACTATGGCATAAACCTTGAGAAGAATCCATGCTACTAATAAATTTAGTCAGTTTTCACCACTAAACCTGAGATTGACTCACTGTAAAGAGTGTATTTGATATGATAAGTAAACCAGTTAGAACACACTTTGGTGAATTGCACCTGTGCAATCCTCCTTGGATTGTTTCAGATGAAAGATGATAGAAAGCTGAGCATTGAACATTTGTATGTTAAAACCCTGGTGGGTTTTAAATTCTTAAGAGCTTACCAAGCTCTAACACAAAAATCAATTGTGTTAAAGCAAAACAAAGCGGTTTATTGAAGACCCCGTTTTTCCCTTGTGTAAGGCTTATCTGAAATTATTTTAGATGGTGGCAAACAATTATTTAAAAAAGGCTTTTCCATGAATCTAGATGAAGAAAACCCTTTGTAGGCTCATAAACAGAAGAGTCTTTAAATTTGTTAAAGTTTGAAAAGTTTGAGATATTAAAGTAGGAAAAATATAAAATGTTGTTTTACCTTGACAATGTGGAGGGAAATTCTGGGTTTTGGAATACCTACCAAGAAACAGAACAAAATACTTACTTTTGGATTTTCCACTTCTAAAACTTACAGCTCCATAGGTGTTAACTTGACCTCATCTACACTCAAGCACACTCTTCTGATTTATCTGCTAAGAACTACATGAAATTTTAGAGATGCAGGTTCTTTACTAAATAACAGATGACCAAAACCAGCACTAAACTGCTTCCTAATCCACTACATGCAAGAAGTACCTGTGTTTTCCCTTATAAAATTAGAACTGTTCAGAATTTTCTTGATAAAACTGAATGAGCATTTAAACATCCTCAGACACATTGGGAATTTATTTCATTTAGCCCACAGGTATCCTGCAAGGTAGATTCAAACCTGTCTACACCCTGTTCTTTGTGCTAGGGGGTAGTACAAGGATATGGCCACAAATCTAGTGGGAGCTTGGAGACCGTGCTAGAGACCACTGACTATAGTGTGGGAAAGACAGCGACTGCCTGTCCTGGCTATTTTCAAGATAAAAGATTCAAGTCAGCTATTCTCAGCATCACAACTGCTCTCAGATCCTGCTGAGTTCTTCAAGGCCTTGAGAAGTCACATACAAGGTAGGATCTACCCTATGCCAGACAGCATCTGCTCTTAAACAAAAAAATTTCAGAGCTAAATCTTTTAGAGAAGCAGATCCTAGCTTTGTCTTCCAATTCATTAAGTAGTGTTTGGCACATCGTTTCAGTAAACATTAAAGTAGTTGTTCTTACCTAACAGAGGGATGCTACAGCACTGCTTGATAGTATTTTTTTCCACGTGTCAATATGCTGTAAGTGTTTTTTGTTGCAAATGCAACCAGATTAACAGAGAATTGGAAAATTGTCTGTGGTTTTCCATGTATGACTCAGTCCCTCATCAGTTGTGTCTACTGCTAAGCTGAAAAGCCATCAAGTTTAGAGTTGTCTGGTGAAAGATAATTATTAAACCAGCTATAACCAGCCAATATTACTTTTTCACTTATCACTGTATTTGTTTTGCTGCTTGTACTTTATCCCTTTCATAAACACAGACATGTCAGATGAACAAAAAAACTAAGCATTATCAATTAGAGTTGCTCAGTGCTGCTTTGTGCTGACCAGACTGACAATGTTGCCATCTGCACTGTTTCTTGCATTGCTGGTCTGCGAAATGAAATCACAAACTGTGCTCCGTCAAAACTTTATATGAATAATTAAATTCTTAATGCATTTTTAGGTTTTACTCTTATCCTTATATTTTCCTGGACTTCATTATTTTAAAAAGGGATAAATCACATGAGCAATAAAAGTCCCAAAAGACATATTTTGCATTTTTAAGGCAGATCCAAAAGGACACAATAAATAATTTTTGTAGTGTCTGAATTGGTTTCAAACCAATCTTTTTAAAAGGGAAACAAGTAACTAAAAAAACTACCTTCACAATTTACCAGGACTCATGATTTGATTACTATCAATGCTCAGCTTAAACAATTCCACCAGTATTTAAAAACAGTTCATCCACGTTAAATCTTACAAAATTAAGGAAGTGCTACATCCAGCTCTGAAGTGCATACAATAGTTAACAGTTCACAGAAAAATAGCACACCACTATAGGAGAAGAAGCTAAGCAGAGTATCATCACTTTGTACTAGAAATAGCCATCACTCCTTTCTGTCTTGTATCAATGACAGATTGGAGAGCTAGGGGAACGTTTTGGAAAGCAGTCCAAAAGCAAAAGCAGTTACTCTCCAAGGATTTTGCTGTTCATCTGCCAAGAGAGGGCTGCAGTAAGCCACAGCAAAGCAGAATTCTCCAGGGTCTTGCTTACTCACACAGCCATGTGACCAAATTGTGTGGACTCCATCCTCCATTTTACATATATCACTCAGTTTAGAAGCTTCATTTCAGTCACAGAAGAGCTACATCTGACTAACTGCTGTGGGCCCATCACTGCTGGTTTACATAGCGTAACCATTTGGAGAATTACATTTGGAAAATATAATTGCTTGAATGGAATGATGGCCAGCATCATTAAGTTAACACAGAAATTGCAGCAAGCTCTTTAAGTGGCATCACAGCTGTTAGCTCTTTATTTCAGCTAGATGTTGGCTGAACAGTGGGAACTCCAACAGTTAAGTTCCCACAAACTTCATGATGAGCCATTTGTTCAGGGAGACACAAAGCTGAAGTGCCGTAGTTTCCTGCTCTTCCTGTGTCCTTCCTTCAGGTCCAGCATCCAGGTGCTGATACTGTTTGCTGCTAAGTTGCAATCAAATTCAAGAACAAAAATACTGTCGTTCAAAGGTAGCCATAGCCAAAACAACAACAACAACAACAACAACAAAAACTCAGAGAAACTAACATTTGTTTAGTTTTGTTTTCCAAAATGTATGCACCTTGTTTTTAATATTAAAAATACATATTTGAAATTCTTCCTGTTATGAAATTGTATTTTCAGCATACTAAAATAATTCCTATATTAAGTCTTAGAGTGTTAGTCTGAAGGTACAGTAAAGGTTAGATGCCTTGTCTAGTTTAGTCTAATTCAGAAGTAATTATCAAATGTCTCAAACATCTTGACAGATGAGTCAGTCATGTAAGTAATGGGCAACACTGGACAAAGAAAATAGGAGTTGTGCTTGTCAGCATGAGGGATTTCACTGCAGGAGAGCTGCTTTCATTATTTCAACGGTCAATAGATGTTGCTATAGAAACTACATAGTTAGCAAGACATGTAAGCAAAAGAAATATGATAAAAACAAAACTCATATCTATCCAAAAACTGGTATTCAGTTGTCGGTTTTATCTTTCAAATGTATCGCCAGTTGATGAGATATTGATGACATCGCATATTCACAGAGCACTCCTCTGTAGGATCCATCATGCATTATAACACATAATAATCAAAATGAGCATCGACCCCAAACCCTTTAAATACCAATTTAAAAATGAAATAACATCCAGTTATTTTAATATGTAAAAATAGTATTTGGCTTCATAACAAGATCTCCGTATTCAATAAATACTAATGACTAATTACTAATATATCTTGTATGATGTACTTCCTTTAGTTAGAGGAAAAATAGACATTTAAAATTTAAACTAGCTTTTGTAAGTCACAGACAGTACTTGCAAATACTGTCTGATGTATGAAATCGATGTTCACATGCATAGCAGTTTGTCTTGAATTCATCCATATTCTGCACTTATGCTGATTTCAATATTTGTAATTAGTGAATGAAACATGAGATTCATATTAAAATAGCCAACATGGGATTAAGTGAGCTAGAAACTTAACATTTTAAAAGAAACAATGTGTAAGACTGGTGATCATATTTCATGCTTGCCAAACATAAGGCTTTATATAGAAACTATGTTATCAATAGAACCATGGTCAGTATTCCTGGAATAAATTTTTTCTCAGTATTTGCATAATCACATTTTCCTCTAAGTTGATTTCTGTTGTGCACACTTTCAGTAACATTTTCTCTCTCTTGTCAAAATGAGTATAATAAATACATTCAGAAAAAGAGGTACACATCAGAACCCACAAATCCTCTTATTTCCAAGTTCTGTGACCAGGGTTGAGCTGCAGAGACCTGAGCTTTGCATTCTTACTGCTATCTAGCTGAAAAATTTTGATAGAGAAGTCCCCAGCATCAATCACCAAAATAGGTGTATTAAATAGGCAGAAGCCAAGAAAATGAGAAAATCTGATATGTCAAGATGTAAACTGTGCCAAGTAACTAAAACCAACATGAATATTATTGTCTTCAGAAAAAGAAAAGCACATTAATGACCACAGCAAAACCACACAACGTTTGTCCTCTATTCAACAGTAACTTGTTTATCTAGCCATCACAAATAAACCTTTCACTATCACGTTGCTTCAAAGGTATATGAAGAAAAAATGCCAATACACAGAAATGATTGCTTGCATTCCCACTGAAAGCCTTGGTGCTTTTAACTGCAAAATCTCTTGGCTATTATCTATAAGCCTTGACCACTAAGTTGCATTCTGAAATGGAATACCCAGGTTTCATAAATGCTTGCATCAGCACTATAGAAAAAGATGATTAAACAGAAAAAGAACAAACAAAACTTTTATTTTTTTTAATGGAAGAAGCAATAATCAAGAAATAACAATTTAAATCGGACCCTTCTGGTTTGCACTGATCTATTATTTGGCCAGTTTGGCCATTTTAGCTGGACTATTAGAAGTAACTCTTAGAAAAGACATCGAGTCTTCAAGGGTCTCATTCCCTTACTATCCCGGAGGACTGAGATTAATGTCAACTATGGGACTGTGCCAGGAACATGGTCTTTTCTTGTTAACACTGCTCCTGGAAAAGAGAGAACTATTGTAAACCTCTTAACGCACTTTCCTCTTGCCGTGTCTCTCAACCCTGTCACACAATTTGAAAGGATATTAGAACAGACAGAGAGTGCAGAGTTGAAATCAAGCATACATCCTTATTCTGTGAAAGCTTTGCATATCGCAGGGTCTGTGTTATGAAATGGTCAACCGTTTGCCCCTGAGTTCTCATCCATTACATTCACATAAAAAAGACCATCTTACAGACAGAGATGCGCAAACTGTTAGATACCACCTCAATATGGCAGGAGAGAGGAAGTTCACTGCCCAAGCCCAAGCTCAATATACCCCAGGGGACTGAAGCTGAGCCAAGGCAGTCGAAGGACAGACGTAAAACCAATTTGGATCTTTGCAGACGGAAACATCTGAGTCTCTTACAAGATTAGGGGTCTCCCAGGTAGAGAGAGCTTGGAGCCATATCAGTGACTGGGCAAGTGCATACTACTTCAACTGGTGGTTAACATTACTTCCCAAGACAACAATTCCTTTGGCAAGGAGTGGATTTGGAAGGATTTCTGCAGAAGGAAACTATCAGTATGAGGCTTAAGCACCTATGCTTGATTTACAACACTCTATGCTTTATAAACAACAATTTGAAACAATGACTGAAATCTACTAAAGCAAAAACAGCTTACTGCTTTTCCACAAAGTACACTAGTACCATCTAATAAAAACAGTCAAGCAGCTGTAGAACATTTGTTCATGGAAAACACTCCAAGAGTGCAAAACTGTAATTAATTTTTCTCATTACCTAAGGGAGGTAATTCAGCGGCCACTGTTCACATCTCTCATTGAAGAACCTTGCCCAGGTTTGCACTGTAGTCACTAGATGAAAAGGATTATCCATGGGAGAGCTAGTACACCTCACACCTCAATCATGTAGGGAGAATCTGGTCAAGCAGAGCAGAACTGAACTACTTAACTGTTTTGGGGCTGTTGGTGGTCAGCCCTGAGGAGAAGTGAGTTCTAATTACAGGAAAATCAATAGTAAATGGGACAAAAAATAAAGGAGAATGAAGGCTTATTTTATGTGATCACATGTACTACCTGTGTCCCAGTAAACTTATCCAGGACCAGACCTTCCCATACTGTTGAACTGTTATCAGGCTTCTTGGCATGCCTACAGACCAAGATCCAGGAAGCATCCTGACACACCCAGGAAAGGACACAAGCTATAGTCTGCACCCAACAGGCTTACTGGGAACATGGTAGCAAGGTGATGCAGATGAGGCTAGCTTTACGAACGTGTTTGTATTTTACTACATGCAGCTGGGGCCGGGTCATGCCTGATCTACATATAAAGTAGTACTACACTTATGCTTGTCACTATTTCAGGGACTGTTTTCAAGTCATATTAATGTATGAGACTGCTCCAAAAATAATACCTCCTATTTTATAATGTTGGCCCACAACATCAGAGGCGGATGTTGGTGGTAAGGCAATAAAGGTTGAACCTTCCTGCCATTCTGTTACATTTTGTTGCTGTGTGACAGACGGCAGCAGAGAAGCAGTCTGAAAAAGCGGTGTCTGACATGGAAGGGCATATGAAGGAAAGGTGTGTCATTACATTCCTCTGTGTGGAAAAATATTGCATGCACTGGCATTCATTGTCACTTGGTGAACATTTAGGAGACCAAACACTGGATGTGAGCACAGTAAGGCAGTGGGTGGTGCATTTCAGCAGAGGCGATGAGGACAGTGGTTCACCTCCACTGGTGCAGATTTTTACATGCATGGCATGCAAAAACTCATCACTGGCAAAAATGTATAGGTAATGATGGTGACTGTGCTGAAAAATAGTGTCTTGTAGCTGAGAATTTGCTCTATGAAATAGTGTTATTGTGCTCTTTGTATCTGTTGTAGTTTCCATTGAAATGAATAGGAGACACTACTTTCTGAGTGACCTCCATAATTCCAGCTTTACTGTGTTTGGAGAAATGTGAAACACTTGAAAAGATTGCGCAAGATTAAATAATTATCTAATTTCAAAATGTCTTATTGCAGTGAAGCTCTGTATCTTTAACTTATCCAAAGAAAGCTTAAGAAGCAGCCTAAAATGTAATTTTGATGACTTTTCTAAAAGTTCTGTATGCTTCCAGGGTTTTTTTTATTGTTTTTTTTTTTTTTTTCAAAAAAGACTGCCTCTTTAGCTCTCTTCTAATCCTGAATTGATAATCCTTGTTTATATCTAGCTGATTCTTTACTGTGGCTCTGAATTCGCTTCCATGGCACCCAATTCCAGATCGATGCCTCACATCTGGTATGCATGACCTAATTTGTAGTCATATGTTATCAGTACTAGTTGGAGTAAAATTGATGAAATCAAAATCACACAGGTTTTTCTGGAATGTAATTCTGGAAGAAAAATAATATGGCAATGCAGGGATTTACAGCTTGAGAGCACAATACTTGCTTTTCTGATTACTTTTTCCTTGCTTTTCTAATTTTACTTGCTTTTCTGGGAGGGTGTTAAAAAAGTCTAATGATGCTAAATTAAAGTAAATACAGTCAAATACAGATTTTTAATTTTTTTTTCTTTATTAGAGAATATAGGGATACATAGTTTTTCTTTCCTACTTGGAATGATGGCAAATTCTGAAATCTTAGGACATTCATTATCAGGCAAACTTTTCCTCAGAGTTTTATTGTCTTGTTTTGGTTTGGTTTTAAATCATTATGATTTCATGAGCAATTATTTCATTATCTAGATCACAATAGAAAACTGGTACAGGTCACTCAAGAACAGTACCTGGCAGGATCTAACTAGAATTTTTGCCACCTTTGGGCATAGCTTTTCCCTTTAGAGTTAGAGTTTGATGATCAGTTTAATTTCTTCTATACAGGCATCAATATATTTTTTATTAAACTAGTTTTAACCATAACACCACATAGTACTGAGCCCTTGCATTGTTCATGATGTCAATACAGCTAACTTAATAATCTGGCATTGATTATATGAACATGTTTTAATTTGTTATTTGACTGTGCCTGTTATGAGATTTTCCATGGCTTTCTTTAGAAGACTAGCCATCTTGATTACTCAAAATACACTTTTTTTATATGTAAGGACATTATATCTATGTTTCTTACAAATCAAGGAAAAACGAATTAAAAACTTCATTGGCTTTCTTCTATAAATGGTGGACATAAGTTTTCCAGTCTTGCAGATTTAAATTGTCTTATTATGCTAGATTTGAATTAACATTCCTGCTAGTTGATGGTAGCTCTCGCAACATTATTTCATACTCTTATCTCTTACTGGAACTACATGAACAACAGGATTTTCTTTTTTTCCTCTTCTTTTTTAAGGATTAAATTTTAAGTATCTGATAGCTTACCTCACCTATTATCAACCACCGCTGACATTTATTGTTAATAAACCACTCATATGTCTACATATGGATGAATGTGTTTCCATGGATTGTTCAGTGTCTATATATACATTATGTATGGCATTCTCAAGTCTCTTTCCGAGCAGGATGGCTCTCTAATCACAGAGATATATTTTGTTTTGATTAGGAATTGCTACTTGTTCTTCTAGGAAGCACTGTTCTACAATTTTCTGACAGTTTATATCTGTCCTGCTGTAGTAGATATGCAAAGCAAAATACTAAAAACATATATGAGATCAGACTTCAGATTTTGCAGACCATCTGTTTTCAGTGCTTGAATTTCAGCGTCACTTATTCCTGGCAATGTACTCGGGCTAGAGTAGTAGTGTTGCAAGTTTGTTTTGTAACAAATATTAACACATTTGTACAAGAAATCACAAGGTTAGGATAATACAGTGTATGCTCATCAAATATTAAACATTCATCCTCACTATTCTAGGTGCAACCACAGAACTGTATTTAACTTCCACCTCTAGAAAGACACTTGCAAAATAGCGCAGAAAAGTGTTTAAGCTACTAGTGGTTTTGTAGCACCATGCCATATATCTGCGATTAAAAAAAGTAGGATGTTAACAGACTGAACAAATCTTAAAGGGCAAAAAAACCCTTCAGCCATCACTCACTTAAACAGTTGCCATTAGAAGAAGTTGTATTAAGTGCAGATGTTAAGTGTCTGCAGGAGCTGCGGTGTGAAAACATCAGGCTATTCAGCTCTTCCCAAGGCTCCCAGCTCATGAACCCTACATGCCATTCAGACTGAATATCCACTGTGACAGGGGCACTTGCGTGGAGTTCTGACTCCATCAATACATCGCACACTAAGATCTTATTATTTTAACAAGGCTCCTTACTGTGCCAGTTCCAAATGGACATTAATGCTGAACACCAAAGTAAACAGTGTGGACAATGAACTTAATCACTGCAAACACCTGATGACTACTTCCACCAGCCCGGTCTTTTTTCTCTCTCTCGCAGGCTGCCCATTATTTTGGTCCTCTGGGTAGCAATTAGCTGTCATCAAGCTCCCTCTCTCAGGCATCTTTTCTGCTAGAGATTAGTCCCCCTCAACACAGTCCATTCTTCTGTCTGTTGCCATTCTTTGCTGGTTACAACACGTGCACAAATTAATTAGGACCCGATTCAGGGGCTGACTCAGCTGGTTTATAGCACAAATGAGTACAGCTATTTTTCTGCATAAGATTTTCAGTTCTTTTTAATATTTTTTTTTGTTTGGAAATATGCTGTGTGTGTGCAAATCAAATTAAACATAAGATTTTTGGCAGATGCAATTGGCTAAGGAAGCTGACAACATGGATCTGTTTAGCCCATCTGCTCTTGAGGATCCAACTCAATTTCTTGCAGAGCTTTAGGGTTAGGACCACTGAGTTTCCAGTGTCAAAGGGTGGCTTCACTGCCTCAGACATGCTAGCATTCTGATCCTGGGAGGTCCCCTGCCACAAAAAAAACAGAAACATCTGGAATCACATGGACAGTTTGTTTGCTGAGTTCAGCAACAGGGCTACAGCTCCATCCCACTGTTAGGGGACCTACAAAGCACTTGGCAATTACTGTCTTTACTATAGGATTACAAGTGCATTTGATATCATATGTATAGCACAAGTCTTCAAATTTTACAAAAAATATTCTTGGGGTATAGTTTACACTGAAATACTTCCTCAGAGAGATAAACATCATAATGTTTTAATTTAATTTAGGAAATATTCCTGAAATAAAAGGATATTTTACTTAAGTAACCATGTTATGCTTATATCCTCTTACATATGCTTGGATTTTAAAATTCTGAGTAATGATTCAGCACTGGAGCAATGGAACACCTCAAGTGATTGGTAAAAGCACATTCTGAACGTGCAGATATTGTCCTTCACGGCACAACTCAGGAGTCATTCTTTGCTCATGAAACTGGAGCATTTGATTATGGTCCCACTGAAGACAAATGAGTGTTGCTGTGAACTTCTATGGGTGCCTGTAAAATGTTAGCATACACATGTTTATGAGACTTCGGTACTCTGGGCTTGCTTTCATTGCTACCGGGCATTAAACATGGCAAACAATATATAAATGATGGCATAATTACCTGGTCAATGACCAAAAGATGCTCTCAGACTTCATGGAGTTTTGCATTCCTTGCAGCCATTTGAGGACTTATTTTATTGGGAAATACCATTATTTTACAGTCTAATTGTGTAAACATTGCTGTGAAACAAACAAGTACAGCACAAGCCTCAGAACCTCAGGAATCTTCCACAAGCTGGAACTTGTGAGCTGTTTATATTTTCTATTTATATAGCTATATCTGTATGCACGTGTAGGTATATATATGCACACACATACATATATATGTCATAGGACTTAAAAATTCGCAGGGGCAAGCATTGTCCTTGACTATGTGTACAGAACATTCAACAGGAACTTAAAGATGGGCTCAGCCCACTATACCACCAAAATCCAAATAGTGGCAAAGCCAGTCTGGCAGTTATAACCTGAGGACTACTTACATGTTAACAATTAAACAGGTACTGAAGCACTTTATCAGACTGGGTTAATCAGCTCCTCCCTGAAAAAGCCTATTGAAATAAAGTTTTGCATTACTTACTGAAGCAAAAATCTTTGGGTTCTTCCTATTTAAATAGGAAATGAATATATATTATTTTGTCCATTCTATCTTTATTTCTTTTTAAAAAGTAGGTACTGAGCTGTCATCAGTTCAGGCGTAAACTACTATTACCTCAAATGTCGAATACAAATGTTGTATAAATTATATGTTTGAATCCCTCGTGGAATAGATATAGAATTATTAGACATACAATATGTAAACATCAGGGCAAAAGTCTCTGTGAATTGACCTTGGAAGGGAAGTTATTTACATCAAAAGAGCGAAAACAAGAGGTAAAAAAGGTACAATTCAGAGGAGAAAACATCTTCATAATTTTCTAGAACAAACATTCTAATTTAAATTCAACTGCACTAAAAAAAAAAAAAAAAAAAAGCAAATACTTACATGAGCAGAATCTCACCCAGCCCAGTCCCAACACTTGTACGCATGAATAACTTTACACACTTTAGCGCTATTGGCTCGAATGGCATTCCTCTATCTGTCCATTACCACATAATATATAATATGACTTACAAAAAGCATTCCAGTGTAAAGAAAATACATTGCCAATTCAAAATAAACATTTTAAACACAAATGTACAGTTACCTGTGGAGTTTGCTATTAATAGACCCTGATTATTAGGCCATACCTCATTAGGAATTTCTGGACCGATGAAAACCACTTTCTAGATTGACAGGCGGCTGATTTCTAAAAAAAAAAAAAAAAAATCTTATTTTGAAGGTTTTTATCAAGAAAAAACCCTCTCAATCGGCCCAGTGCATTGTGATTTCCGTGGTTCTTTTTCTTCTGAGCTGTTCAATTAGTTGGAAATCTCTCTCTGATGGACTGAAGCAGCTTGAGTGAACGCCTGAGCGCACAACCAATTAGGCTCATTTGAAGTTGCAGAATTGCCTTCTTTGGTGTTAAAACCCCATGTCAAACACTGGGTCTAAGATCATTTGTACTACAAAATGAGATTGACAGAGCAGCTGCAACAGGGGGCATGCCTGCTGGACGACTTAATTGTAGAGACTGAAGGGCCATCATGAACTGGCGTGTGGAGATTGTATCACCGCTGCTGCATTACAAATGCTCTTTATTAACAGTGATCTGTAATCAATGAGCTCAGGCTTTTTGCCAGAGCTCCAAAACCAGACAGGCAGCTCTCCTGGAAAGGAAGAGGAGGAGCCACCAGCGCAGGGTGTTACAGCGATGGGTGCACCCTCCCTGGCACCTCGCTAGGGCTGGGAAACCGCGCAGAGGGAAGCATCCATCCAATGAAACTGCTTTCCCATTTAGCAGAATATGCATCGGGTGGGCTGAGCATGCAGCAGTGTACGGGCAATTGCATTTATATTGGCATGAATGAATGACGGTTACTTTGACAAATCAGTATTTCATTAGTCAAAGAGTATACCAACCCACACTGGTATGAATAAAATAGTTGTGATGGTGGCATAATGCCTGTAACTTAACGGTAACCTGGTGAGACAAGTTACCTGAAATAAATCCAATAGGCTCACTTTCAGTGAAATATTGGGAAAACAAACAAACAAACAAAGACATCCAGCATATTTAAACCTTTAGGGTAGAAAGTCTTTTCTTTTTGTTAACATCTTCATTTTTTAAAAAAGCAGTTGCTTCCCACTAACGCTTACAAGACAGCAGTTATTATTGTAACCTACTACGTAGTCTCCTGGAAAACAGAACAAAACAAAACAACAAAACAAAACAATATATGTGCACAAGTATTCACAGATTACTTAATGATGAGACATTGTAAAAACAATGTTGAAGTCAACATTCAATTTAGTTAAAATTAACAATAACTGTCTGTAATTACCTGCCCAGTGCCTTTTGCTATGAGAATAACCTCAGTGCTTTCTTCAAAGATATTTTATTCTTGCCTGCTTCACACTCTGAAAGGTTATCAGAAAAGAAACAAGAAACTTGAGCAAACAATATAGGAACAGCTCAACTACTGTGGCAAATCACATGCAGATGAGCTCCGGTATCAGACAATTCTGCATCAAGTTTGTGCTCCTCAATTATAAGAGAAATCAGTGCTTGGATGTGTACTCCAAACTTGTGGTACCTCATATCAGTCAGACAGACAGGATTACTTTTAATTACAGGGTTTTTTTTTTTTGTTGTTTGTTTTTTTAATATATAACAGAAATTAGGATTATCTGTTCAGGTGCTTATTACAGATTTTATTTTCCTTATGGACTAGTTTCATTATCAATAATTCCCACGTTTATAAAGTCTGTTCAAATTAAACAGATTCACACTGTGTCATTCTGCATCGATTACAACAAAGCAGCAGGCAGCAGAAATCAACTTGTTTTAGGAAAAACTTCTGAAGTAAATACCTGCACATGTACTCATGTTTTAAATTATCCTGAAGAACCCTCTCTTACAACAGTACATATGGGAAGCTTGACATTGTTTCACCTGCATCTTGTCTCATGGTTACCTTGTGGTCCCTTGTATGACTGTCCATCTGCTGCCTCTTCCCTTATAACTGAGGAGTGTAAGGAATTGCTGCAACCAATGACCTAGGAGGATACAGTGGAACTGTACTGGCTGCTACTGTTACCAAAGAGCCAAGAAAAATCCAAGTATTCAGCTTGTTCAGTGTTGGAAACACATTATATTCTATTGTTTTTGCAATGTTTATTGGCTGGATGCAGCCAAAGGGTTGTGATTAATGGTTCTGTGTCAGGGTGGAGGCCGGTCACAAGCGGTGTCCCTCAGGGGTTGGTCTTGGGACCGGTGCTCTTCAACATCTTCCTCAATGACATAGACAATGGAATTGAGTGCACCCTCAGTGAATTTGCAGATGACACCAAGCTGAGCGGTGCAGTCGATATACTGGAGGGAAGGGCAGCCATCCAGAGGGACCTGGACAGGCTGGAGAAGTGGGCCCATGAGAACCTAATGAGGTTCAACAAGGCCAAATGCAAGGTGCTGCACTTGGGCTGGGCAATCCCAGGCATTATAGACTGGGGGAAGATCTCCTTGAGAGCAGCCCTGCAGAGAAGGACTTGGGGGTCCTGGTCGATGAGAAGCTGGACATGGGCCAGCAGTGTGCACTTGCAGCTCAGAAGGCCAACTATGTTCCGGGCTGCATTAAAAGAGGAGTGGCCAGCAGGGAGAGGGAGGTGAGGTGATTGTCCCCCTCGGCTCTTATGAGGCCCCATCTGGAGTACTGTGTCCAGGCCTAGGGCCCCCAGCACAAGAAAGATGTGGAGCTCTTGGAGTGGGTCTGGAAGAGGGCCATCAAGATGATCAGAGGGCTGGAGCACCTCTCCTATGAAGAAAGGTTGAGGGGACTGGGCTTGTTTAGCTTGGAGAAGAGAAGGCTCCAGGGAGACCTCATTGTGGCTTTCCAGTATTTAAAGAGAGCGTACAAACAAGAGGGAGTACGACTGTTTACGAGGGTAGATATGATAGGACAAGGGGGAATGGTTTTAAAATAAGACAGGGGAGGTTTAGTTTAGATATTAGGAGGACATTTTTCACACAGAGGGTGGTGACGTTCTGGAACAGGTTGCACAAGGGGGTTGCGGATTCCCCATCCCTGGAGGCATTCAAGGCCAGGCTGGATGTGGCTCTGGGCAGCCTGGTCTAGTGGTTGGCGACCCTGCACATAGCAGAGGGGTTGAAACTAGATGATCATTATGGTCCTTTTCAACCCAGGCCATTCTGTGATTCTATGATTCTATGACTAGTTGCCAAATCTTACTGTAAAATGTTTCACCTGCGGCAGAAATTCCTGATAGCAGGATGGTAGAGGTTCAGAAGAGAGATCTATAGGTAAGAAGATAATTAAAGCATAATCAAGACATTAAAAAAATTGAAAAGTAGAATCAGTTTTTAAGTAAATGAGTTCTTATACAGTGTATTCATCAGCTACCTTTGATCATCTTAGTCTGTATTTGCACATATTTTTACACAAGTGTTTAGACCAATGCATTCCAACTAAAACAAGCATCTAAACTTACACAATACCTTAACATAAGGAAATAGCTAATTAACAAATGTGACTAAAAGTAAATGGATATGTGCTTGCTCCTACTAATGCATTTGCAAATAAACCGATACCCCACTCAGTCAATAAAAGAATGAAATGTCTGTTCCTTTTTCTCCTCCCACTTGTAGTTTCTGTATATTCCCTTAATATTGTCTTTCCCACTGATTTCAGAGTATAGCCTTAGATAAAGGTGTTGTTGGGCCACTGTAATCTGGCTGAATCACCTTGCTGTTTCTCTTTCTGATCCAAAATAGCTTATTCTTAACTTTACTTGTTCACCATTTCTTGCAAAACTTTAGTCCCAGTACAAATTTGAAATACTACACATAGATATGTGACACTTTGGCTACAGAAAATAGAGAATGATTCAACCAAACCAGAATCATTCTGCAAATTTGCAGAGTGTCAGCAGTTTGTGAAAGTTCACATAGAATCACAGAATCATTATGGTTGAAAAATACCTCTAAGAACATCTAGTCCAACCATCGGCCCAGCCACACTCTGCCCACTAACTACACCCTCAGTGCTACATCTACGTGTTTCTTGAGCACCTCCAGGAATGGTGACTCCACCACTTCCCTGGGCGGTCAGTTCCAACACATTGTCACCCTTTCTGAGAAGAAATTTTTTCTAGTATCCAACCCTAATATGCTGATGAATGGGTCCTTATCATGCTGTCTGCATGGAGCAAACTGAGTGGTTTCAAATGTCAGTATATGGAGATTTCACAATGCTGGAAGATGACCACAGCATCTCTGAATAGATGGGTGACCTACCTCTTGAAGGATGACCTGATGATAAAGCAAGATTATGATTCCTTTCTGTTTCCCAGTTACATATATATTTGCGCAAATACATAAGTATATAAATATATATATATATGGATTTCCAATTTACTTAAGCTCATGGCCACATTTTACAATTAGGAACCATAATTCAAACCCTATATAGATTTTTTTTCCCTGTCATGCTTTGCTGAAGTATCAGCACTTTCTCTTCTCAGTGATGTGAGACATTTGACCATAATACATGACTGCTGTCATTTTGTTGAACATAGTGATGTTCCATGCAGGCATGGCAGAGCATCAAATTCAAGGTACATACAATTAAAACAGATTAGCTTTTGAATAGTAAAACAAATAGATTATGATAAAATGAGAGAAATAAAATTAACAAAAATGCTCACCTTTTATTCTAAGTCTTACATAAAAATATTCTGATTCTGAAACTATATGTAAACATTCAAAACTTGTAATATAAAAATAATACAATATTATTTTAATTATGATGCAAGGCTCTTCTTTCCCTCCCACCAAAACAGAGAAACAAAGCGGGCAGAATCAAACGCCAATTGGTTTGTAGCAATATGCACAGATTGGGGTTGATCTTCTCTAATCTAAGCTTCCTCGTTTTAGAAGTCCAAGTCCTGATGTCCACTGTGATCAGTCACATAACTTCAAGAAAGTCATGTTGCCTACCGTAATGCAATCATTTTAAAAGAATGCCTTCTTTCTCTCATTCACCGTGAGTTGTCCCTAGGGAGACTACCCCGAATTTAAACTAACTTTTAACACCTAAATTATGGGAGACAAATATTCTCCCAATCTGTAAAACTGATTAATTTACAAGACAGCCAGAAAATCAGCTAATATGGCAGCATGAGACAGTGCTCGGTCTGCTGTGGTGACCCTGTAGCTCTTTACTGTTTTAGTTTTGCTTCAGTCAGTCTAACTCATTCGTACCTCTTTGATTTTTAGTGAATTTAACAAGATGGTTCGTTTCCTATCTCATTCATTACTCTTTTCTACACGTAAGGAAATATTGACCTGCTTCTCTGATTAACATTTAAAATTAACAATTATCGTTTCTCTTTGTGACCAAGCAGGATTTAAAACTTGAAAAAATACTTCCACATTTATGGTTTAGCACCCCATCTTTTCATCAGTCAACTTACTATTCAAATAAAAAGTGATAAAATAAAGAGTGCAACACAAGAATAAATGATGTCCTAAATGCAGTAGAATCTACATGAATGAAAGTTGCAGATTCTGAACAAGCTACAGAGAACCTTGAAATATTCTGTTTTGTTCACTTTACAGTGGCATTATGAAGCCTATTTATACATATTTCCAATGATAAAAGAAGCAAAAATAATTGGGAGTAAGACTGTGAGTTAACTAATTCAAACATGCAAGAGTAATAGTACATCTGTTTTACAGACAGTCTTCAGAATAAGTTGTCCTCAATTCCAGTGTGGTTATTTTGAAATGAATGCTCATTTGGATAAAACGTGATGGTGATTTGAAATTGCTTCTTCAGTGAAAACTGATCAGCTGGCAAAGCTTATGTTACTTACATTTAGATAAGAATCTTCCTTCAAGAGGAAAAGTATCTAAATAACAGATGATTCAGGTTATTGCTCCTATTGGGTTCTTTACTTGCTGATCAATCATTTAATCTGTTAAAAAATCAATTTTATTTTATATATACAAGTGAAAGCCTGACCTGTGCATGTGATATATCTCTCATTTATGATATTTCACACACTTAAATCAAAACCTCTCTGATATCTTTATTGAATGTGGTGGTCTCCTCTCTCTTGCTCCAAATTCTAGCCATTTAGAATTGCTCTGTATCATATTTCAAATGCTCCTGGACATTCTTCTTCAATGCCATTGTACAAATTATGATAGGATATAATGTGGTTAGTACAGTAGCACATATGGTGACACATGGACCAAAGACATAGACTTTCATATGAAAGAGAAATCTACACGAAGATGGCCAATTTTTCCACAGATGGCTGAGGCACAATCGACAGACTGTGGTCCAAGTTCTGTAGGTCTTCACCTTGATGATGGAAATCAGTGGCGTAGCTTCCTAAGGGACTGCTAAGAACATTTCTTCTCTCTGTGATTCTTTCACAGATTTTTTTTTTGCTTTGTTCTCAAAGAAAAATAAATACAATAAATGTAATTAAACATACTGTATGTAATTTGGAAAAATCAAGGAAAGAAATCTCCACTACAGCTTTTTAATACATTATTTCTGAATAAATTTGCTACACTTGGTAGGTTAGATTCATTTAATTCACCACAACATGACTAATAAGCAATGATTTATTTATATGCAATATAAATATTTCTAACAACTCATACAGTTTTTCTAAGCAACTGAAATCTGACATGCAACCTTTCTTATCTTTATCTTAGAGTACAGCATAAATGCTTCCAAGAAATCTATAAATGCTGTTTCCATGATAAAATGGAAAAATATTCAGGCATATTTAAGTACCACTATTTCAGTATTCTCCAGACACTCTAAAACATTGAGTTTCCAAAAGCCCAGTCAGATAAGTGAAACATTTCACTCCCTATTAAATACTGCAGAAATGGCTGTTAAACATCACACAATCACACATTAAACAATCAGTTTTCAATTAGGTCTTCTTCCCTTGTATAAATCAGAGAAAGAATCCAAAACTAGGTTGAGAAGTTCAAGTATCATCTCATGTGCAGAGGCTGATGAAAGGAAAAGTAGGACATGCTAGCTAAGAAAGAAGAGGAAGGACAGCATATAAGCAGGAAACCTTCCACGTTTAAAATAGCTGAGAGATCCTCACTTAAAATCTAGTAGTTGTGAAAAGCATCATGGGACTAAACTGATCTTAAGGTCTCAGTCTCTGTTTTGAAGTGAAGATACATTTCCTACATTTTTTGCCCTGAATTATATGCGCAGTTGCATTGACAGTTCCACAGTACAATTTTTGCTCAAAATAAAATCAAATCAAAAGAAATCTTGTTTGTCACATTTGAAACACTTCATCCAGGCAAAAGTTATTTCAGACTTTTACATCATCTTGCAATGTGAGTATTAAAAAGTATGAAAGCACCCCTCCTGACTCTTCTATACCACTCCACTTCCTCCAAAAAAATGGAACCAGATGACATTTCAGTTTATTTGTTATTAGAAGGAGTGGGAAGAATGTAATGTTGTATACATCCTCAGTCCATTATTTCTGTGCCAGCTTGAGTTTCATAATTTAATTCAATTCCAGTAGGGCAGAGCACAGCAATACATTTCATAAAACGGTAAACTATGCAAACATGACATCGAAGTTATAATGTAGTATTCATATGCATGCTGAGTTGTCATTTTTACAACACAGCATTTTCACCAGAGGGACACTTAATTAAAAACAGATTCTTTGTACTGGTATCAAACTAGTACCAACAATTAATTCATTCTAATTCTATTTTTCTATCAGGAGCTAATCTTTAACTGTGATGAAAAATGCGGTGTGCACATTTGATTTGAATTAGAGAAACCAAGGTAAGGCTCAGCTAGAAGCAAAAAAGAGGATAACCTTTTCCCTTGTAACAGGGAAAGCAACCTTGTACAAACTACAGGAAACCATTCTTTTCTGGAAAAAAAAGGTGGCTTTCAACATAATATAACAAAGAAGATGGACAACTGTAAAAGCCATCTCTTAACATTATTGTTATTATTTACTAAATAACTACTAGCAGAATCCTTACCTAATAAAATCCACAAATATAGATATTCCCTGCCTCTACTGTGATTCAGAAACAAAGTGGATTGGACCCAGCAGAAAATGCTAAGGCTAGCAATATTGCGTTTCAGTGTTTTCTTTTAAGTCTTAAATTTAGTCCTGGTGCGTTTAAAAAGAAGTGCCATTTTAGAAGGGATTTGAGTGAGGACAAGGTGATGATTTTGTAAATGAAGGTGGTAAAAATAACTGATACGTTTCAGGAAAAGTGGGAAAATAGAGAGGACTGTATATGGCTGCTACTGGTAACAGGACTGAGATGAATTAAGGTAGGGACTAGATGTTTCTAAGCAAGAGGTTAAGTTCAGAAAAGCTTTCACTGGCCATAGTAAGCTTTGGACAAAAAATTTACTGCAGGAGATTTCTGTGAATATCTGCTGCTGGATATAATGATTTTCACATGAGAAAGTCACTCCTCTATTGTCCGTGCTTCACGTCTTAGTGCTCTGTATCACATTCCTGGGGCAAAACAGAAAATATGCTCCCAGACCTGGGGAACTGCTCCTACAGAAACTGAACATAAACAGATATATTTTATCTCGTCTATTTTAAAAATGAAAGTTCTTAAGATGGTTTAAAACCAGCATTATTGCACATCCTTTGTCTGGACATAATTCTTATTTAAGTCAAAGGCAGACTATCAACTCAGTCAACCTATTTGTGTTTCCTTACAATCGATGTTATGGTCATTTCTTGCCATTCTTTGGCAAAATCTGTCCTACAATCTTCTACTCTCAATAACAGTTTTCTACTTAAGATTTACTCAGTTTATGACTAAGCTATTGCTTTTTTGAAATCTCTTTTGCTTACTGTTTTCTCAAGTCCTCTTTGTATTTCTATTTTGAACAAATCAGAAAATGACTATCTTTTTCTGCCAAAAAGTAGAATAGGTTCATGGGTCAGCATCTCACCTCTTATATCATGCTTTCAGCTGAGAAACTCATGTTTTTGAGAAATATTGCAAGGAATACCAGGCTAACAGACTACACAGCCTATGCAATCACTGTTCATGTTTCATGGTCCTTGTTCAGTAAGTTATTTGCTCTTCATCTCAGCAGTTTGAAGTACTGCAATCAGACAGGCTAGAAACCCTAACAATAATTTAGTGAAAGGAACAAAAACAGATAAAATGAAGACAGAATTTAAGTACCTGTGTCAAAGAGTATGGGTTGAATCTGCTCACCCCTCTCTTCTGTATCATCTAGGTACCTAGTCTCCTGGCATCAAAGTATTTGACAAGCAAATTGCTACTCTAAATAGCAAGGAAAGGCCTTGATGTAAATCTGTTTATGCACTAATATAACTAAACTTGTTTTTTTGTTTCTGTGGTCTTTTCTGAGCATGTTCAAAATAAGCTTATTGAGATCAGTAAGATAGGAGTTCTGGGTGCTACCGCACTCTTTAGTCACTGGTACTTCAAATACTGAAGATATTAGTGGAGCTTGTCATGGGAGTCACAACAGATCAGACTGGCTTTGCATTGGGCCAGAATAACAGGTTTTTTTTGTCTGTTACTAGTCTACAATTCATGAAGGATACAAAAAAAATATATCTACATCAAGTGTGTGAATTTTATTATTTCAACATAAATGTGAACATTATAAGATGTGTAAACTTACACCTGAAGAAATAAAATATAATTTTATCTGACCTAGAAAATAAACTAATGCCTTTGCAATTATGACTCCAATATCTCTCAGTTGATATCTCAATAATAGTAACAGCCTTCCTCCTTCCACTGGTTAAAAAAGGGATCCTAGAGTGCATACAAAGAAGAATAAGATTAATCTAACTCTTAACTTCTGAGAGTTATACATAGCAGTACTAATAGTTGCCACATACAATTTCTGGTCATTAATTGGAACTTAGTATCAAATTAATATTTATCCGGCCTAAGGAAAATACACTGGTACACCATGGTTACACCAGCATGGTTTACAATCCAGCTTCAAATCACATTTGTAGGTTACATGTGAAGAAAATATATAAGGACAATAGTTAATTTTCACACAGATATTGTTTACTTGAACAGTTCTTTTCATTTATTTTCATTTTAAGCACTTAGCAGTTTAATTATGACTACAATTGGTAAGTTTGCACCAATGCGTTCAGACAAAAAATATCTCAGAATAACATTTCCAAATCTGCTGCAGGTTGAATAGTCAATAACAACATTTCCTTTCTCAGAGTTCCAATAAACACTGTCAGCCAACCAGCTGGGAAATAGCTCTGCAGAGGAGGACCTGGTGATCTACTTCTAGGCTCCTCAGTGTGAGACAAACATGAACTTTCTGGAGTGCAACCAGAGGTGATGAAGGAACTGGAAAATCTGTCATACAAGGAGAGGCCAAGACAGCTGGAATTGTTTGGCATGGAGAAGAGAAGGCTCAGGTTAGATCTGGACAATGTATTTAAAAACATGATGGGGGGCAAGGAATGGGAAAGACAGAGCCGGACTCTTCTCAGTGTAGTCCTGTGAGAAGAGACAACAGGCACAAACTGAAATCATACTTAAATGTAAAAAGAAATGGTTTTAATTATGAGGGTGACTGAGCACTGACACAAGTTGTGCAGAGTGGTGGTGGAGTCTCCCTCTTCGTAGATCTTACAAACCAAGCTGGATACAACTCTGGGCAACCTGCTCTAGGTGCCTTTGCTTTGAGCAGCAGGGTTGGACTAGAGATCTTCAGCATCCACCCTGCTCTGACTCTGTAATTTATTTCTTTTTCCAATGCAAAATAAACACTTCTATAAAAGCAAAAATTTTCAGTAGGAACTATAATAAAAACAAGCAGCATCACATGAAAGATCTAATAGAAATTTCCAGTGCCTGGTTTTCAAGAAGACATTTTCAGGAATTTCTGTGTAGCTTTGTAGAGGGAATAGACGTAAATCTAATCTATTTTTGTTATCCAGAGAACTTAATACAACAAGGGTGAATTTATTATGAGGGAAAGCAGAGTAAATTTACTGTCTGTGTAGGCAAATATGCACAAAAGAGCATAAGCAAGTAATATATAATGCTCTGATTTGACATGCAAGTAAGTATAAACTAATACTGACTTGAGCCTCCTAATCATGTTCACACTGATTTAAATGAAAATGTATGGTTTTTATTACAGTGATTTTTACCACTGATTTAATGGAATTTCTCTCCAGCTAAGAGTGATTATTAGTCACAGAAGTGCCATAATGTTGTGACCTTTTCAAACTTTCTCTATGAAGCAGTTGTTATTGCATTTCGAACATTCAAATAGTTGCAGTTGGATTCACATCATTTAAAAATTACTTTGCAACAGAATGTTCATATGCAATTTAGAATTTTCTTATGATGTTCATTTTCAGGAATACAATGGATAGCACCTAGTGTATTGATGAGCATAGTCAGTCACTGTTTTCGAAACATTTTTATCCACAGATTTGATCAAATTATTTGCAATAATATTCAACAAGACAACAGAGACAAAGCTAAATCCTTTAAAGACTGATTTATATTATTAAACATCTCACACCGTTCATCCAACTGCAACATTTGTACTATGTTTTTGTATAGGTTATATTCTAAAAATGTTTCTTGATGTTGCTTTCCTATCAAGGGTTCAAAGAACTCCGTTTTCTCTTATTTTACAATAATATTTTCATTTTAGGTTGTTTTGTATTGTATGCTTTTTTCATAGGTAAAGCTTTATAGAAAGCCTTTGGTAGCAGACCTATAGGTAATCTCAACAACTACATAACTTTTCTGTCAATATTTACTGAAGGTAAAGTACAGACATATAATGTGCAGTCTCTTATTATCTATGAAATAAAGGGAGACAGATTACTAAGAAGTGTGCTAGTAATTTTGCTGGAATAATCTCCCTGATACTCACAATGAAATATTTCAGGTAGAGGAAACAAAATAAGGCATTCTCAAGGACGATGATAGCCCAAATTATGACTGCTTGAAATCACACTATGGCACGTATTGAGATTTGTAGAGCTGCAAAAATGCAATACATAGTATTTTGCTCAAGAGCCTTTGCTTTACATTTTCTTCACCTTCTCCTTGTCAGTCTCATCATAGAAATTTTAAGTAAAGATGAGTAGAGACAGATGTGCATTAAGTACACAATATCATTTTCTAAGAGAGCATTCACTGATATCTGAAACTAGAAGCAACTCATAGAAACTAGTAAGTTGCTTGGTGACAAAACCCATGAGTTATTTTATTGCTTTTCTTATGCTGGAGACTGAGGTAGGGAAGGAACTGCTGTCAAAGGTTTGCCACAACCTTCCCCACATGTTCCCACTGAGACTAGATTTTCCCCACTCCTGTAAACATATATTATGTGGAGGTAGAGTTGTACTCTGAAATTTTGTAAGTAAGTGCATTAATATTATATGGCCAGCAGCAGCTGCTCTGGCTCTAGAGCTTTGGCTTTTTCAGTACTTAGCAAATAATATTTAAACTCCTTGGACATAATGAAGATAAGTCTTCTTTATCTTTTTTTCTTTCTTTTGGCACAGAGACATGCTTACTGAAGTTGGTTAACAGCCAGTTCAAGAGAAACGCTAAATATGAGAACCACTTCATATATACATTAGCTAGATAGATTAGATAGCTTGAAAGCTCCTTTCCTCACTGTACAATAATCAAGAAACTTGGTAAACCTCCAATTCATGATATTTTTTGGACTTTCTGCAAGCTGTTAAAGAATATAAAATACCCCATAGCATTTGGTAATATATAACTAAAACATCCAAGCCTGAAGAAAAAATACACTTGTGAATTGTAACAGGCAGGAGCCATTCATCAGTGCTGTAGAACCCCAGAATCCTAACAGGCTGAAATGGTTTAGTGCGATATTTGTAGTCAGGCCTTGCTCCTGAAAGCAGTGAAACAGTTACCTGTGATGCTACAGTTGTGGTAACAAATCAAATAACTTAATCTTCCAGAGGTGAGGCTCTAATAGACCTAACAAACCATTGAAGTAATTCTAAAAATCCATGGATTATTTCTTTAAAGCATATAGTGAGTTTAATATTCACTTAGCCAAATACATGCCAGACTGAACTTTCTGATTTTCGGATTCTTCATCATAAGGTTTCCCATATTCACTTTTGTTTCAATTCTGCATTGAGGCATTTGAGAGCAGACTGCTGAAAGAATTGCAAATCCATAAAAGCCATAAAAACCATGACCTTGAAAAAAAAAAAATAGTTGGTGCTGGTCTTTGGTTTTCTCATTGTATTTTTTGCCGCCTCTTTGCCAAACTTGATTTTCAGTACTACAACTCAAAGAATGCCTAGAAAGCCTTTTAAGGTTTAATTCATGTTGCTTTGTGGATTTTAATTTGGTCCTAGATTAGATTTTATATGAAGGCATACGCCTAGTATTAGGTTCACCAGAGTGCAGTTTGTCTCAGTATTGTGACATTGTCTCGGAGAGTCTATCACTACAGCAGGACAATGACCCAGACTTTGTTCCATGAACTTTTTCCTCTTTATGCTGAGATAGAGACCAAGAAACACAGCCTCTTTCCCTCTTCCTGGGTGCAGACTTTCATTGGAATGAGCCACAATGTAAACCACCAGCTTCTTAGAGGTGAACATATGAGGAACCAGGAAGACATTTTACACCACTGAAAGCACCTGCTCCACACTCTAGACATCCAGTCAGCCTTCTACTAAGCGTCTTTGGCTTAAGTGGAAGCTCTCAGTGTGAGAGACTGAACTCAGTTTAAATGTTACAGGACTCTCTCTATATAATGTTTATTTTTTGGCTCTTTCCACATTATCTGTATAATAACTTTGAATGGTTTCTCAAGGGATATTTTCTGCTCTAAACCTCAGCCGAATTATGTGGTTCTCACTTTTGCCATTCAGAACGGCAGATGGAAAAGGAACCTAAGCATTTTGCTGTAAAGAAGGAAAAGATGTATATTTTCTTATTCTTAGAGCGGAATAGATACCCTAGACAATAAAGGCTCACAGTTGCAGACTAGTTGAACCAGGGCTGGTCAGCTTAAATGTATGAAAACCCCTTTAATTCCTCAGAGGCTACTTGATTTCTGCTCAGATTTAAACTGTAGTCACAGCCTCCTGTTAACTAATACACATGCTGTAGATTTTCCATCCTATTCATCACAAATTCCTGCAGTAGTGGGAAAGGGGGAGGGGAAGAGGAAAGACTTAAACTCAGTTATAAATCATCAAGAAATGACTGACAAATACCAATGCAGACCTTTGCACGGTGCTATGCTGGAGATGGCACATTGCCAGGCAGGCCTCAGATACACATGGTGTTATCTCAGAGCAATTTTAGAATAAGGGAAGATTAAAATGACGTTCATGCATTTTTGGTTGTAAGACAATGGAAAAACTATTTCAATTGCTTTTTTCTGCTTTAATTAACATGCAAATAAAGAAAGGTGGAAAAAGAAAATTCAATATGATACATTGTGAAAAACAGAAAACATAATTTATTTCATTCTAAGTGTGCTGTGCATTTAGTGTTCCTTCTCCAGGCTTCAGCCATATTTTGAAAGTTGAGTGCAATATATTTGAATTCCAGTGTATTTTATATTTCTGAAGCAAGCATTCTAGCTCATTGAAAAAAATATTTCCAAGCCACTTACATATAATTCATGATAAATGTCATATTTATTTAATAAGGTCTCCAAGTTTAGTCATTTATCTGATTTATATTCATAGCTGTCTGATCACAGTTTGGTACTTGCCAGATAGCTATAAGTAAGCAACATGAAACTTAAATTACAATTCTTTGACTCTGTGTAATTTTTTTCTTGATAGCTAGAAGAGGACAGCATGATCGTACTTTAACATAGACACTAATACATACAGTCAGTGTGTGTACTCAAGGGAAGAATTCAAGAATTCAAGAAATAGAGTGTAGCTATGGAATCACAGAATTGCTCACATTGGAAAGGACCTTCGAGATCATCAAGTCCAACCGCAACCTAACCATACTGCTCTAACAACTCACCACTAAATCATGTCCCCGAGCACCACATCCAAACAGTTTTTAAACACATTCAGGGATGGTGACTCAACCACCTCCCTGGGGAGCCTGTTCCAGTGCTTAACAACCCTTTCTGTAAAGAAGTTTTTCCTCATATCCAACCTAAACCTCCCCTGGCGCAACTTGAGGCCATTTCCCCTTGTCCTGTCACCTGTGAGAAGAGACCAGCCCCGCTCTCACCACAATCACCTTTCAGGTATTTGGGGATAGCAATGAGGTCTCCCCTCAGCCTCCTCTTCCCCAGACTAAACAGCCCCAGTTCCTTTAGTCACTCCTCATAGGACATATTCTTCAAGCCCTTCACAAGCCTTGTTGCCCTTCTTTGGACCTGCTCCAGCACCTCAATGTCCTTTCTGTACTGAGGCGCCCAAAACTGAACACAGTACTCAAGGTGAGGCTTCACCGATGCTGAGTACAAGAGCAGGATTACTTCTCTAGTTCTGCTCACCACACCATTCCTGATACAAGCCAGGATGCCATTAGCCTTCTTGGCCACCTGGGCACACCGCTGGCTCATATTCAGCCAACCGTCCATCAGTACACCAAGGTCCCTTTCTGTCAGGCAGCTTCCCAGCCACTCATCCCCAAGCCTGTAGGGTTGCCTGGGGTTGTTGTGGCCAAAGTGCAGGACCCAACACTTGGCCCTGTTGAAACTCATTTGGTTTACCTTGGCCCATCGAGGCAGTCTATCCAGGTTCCTCTGTAGTGCCTTTCTACCCTCTGGCAGATCAACACTCCCTCCCAACTTGGTGTCATCTGCAAACTTACTGAGAGTGCACTCAATCCCCTCATCAAGATCACTGATAAAGATGTAGAATAGAAGAGGCCCCAGCACCGAGCCCTTGGGGACACTGCTTGTGACTGGCTGCCAACTGGATTTAACTCCATTGACCACAACCCTCTGGGCCCAGCCATCCAGCCAGTGGTTCACCCAGCAGAGCGTATGCCCATCCAAACCATGGGCAGCCAGCTTCTCCACAAGGATGCTGTGGGGGACAGTGTCAAAGGCCTTACTGAAGTCCAGGTAGACCACATTGACAGCCTTGCCTTCATCCACTAAGCAGGTCACCTTGTCATAGAACAACATCAGGTTTGTCAAACAGGATCTACCATTCATAAACCTATGCTGACTGGGCCTGATCCCCTGGTTGACCTTTAACTGAACCATGATGTATCCTGAGATTATCCATTCCATAACCTTCCCTGGCACCGAGGTAAGACTGATAGGTCTATAGCTACCAGAATCATCTTTCCAGCCCTTCTTGGAGGTGGGAGTCACATTTGCTAGTCTCCAGTCAACTGGGAAATTCCCTGTTAGCCAGGACTGTTGGAAGATGGAGAGAGGCCTGGCAACCACATCCACCAACTCCCTCAGCGCTCTAGGGTGCAATCCATCTGACCCCATGAACTTGAGAGTGTCCAGCTTGCGGAGCAGATCCAAAACCATCTCACTGTGGATTGTGCATGGCCTATTCTGTTCCCCATCCCCATCTGCCAGCTCAAGTGGCTGTGTGCCCAGGGCACAATTAGTCTTACTATTAAAGACTGAGGCGAAGAAAGTATTAAGTATCTCGGCCTTATCCTGATCCTTGGTCACTGTGTTGCCTTCAGCATCCAACAAGGGATGGAGATTCTCCCTAACCCTCCTTTTACTGTTGATGTACTTATAGAAACATTTATTGTTGTTCTTCACCTTAGTGGCTAAGTTCAGTTCTGGCACACCGCTCTTGCAGTGTGATAGTCATATCCTTGAGTGATATCATACTTTCAAAAATACCATACATTTTACATGGAGAAAAACAAGCCAATACTTCCATGAAAATATTCATCTTTTTCCTGTGACTCATTGTTAAATTTATACTAAATAAGATCCATATTTTTAGACGACAATTGACTTTTTTCCCGTCCTTGATCAGTTTTATTTATGCTGATAGAAAAAAAACTGAATGAATGAAAAAGAATACAGAACTATTTCCAGGGTTCAATAAAATACAGAAAGGAAGCATTCAAGTTGCAAGCCCTTTCATCTCTTGCAGTTTACTGATCACAGACAGAAGGGAAGAATGTGGTACATTTTCCAGATTTCCTACTTGACTGTTGTTTCAGCTCCAAAACGAAAATAAGTAAAATATTATGTAAAACATTAAACATTATGAGACAAATATTCTTGGGGAGGGAGGGTGGGAAATGGAAGAAAGGCAGCCAAAAGAAAATGTTTCTCAATAGTGTTAATGATATTAATGTCCCTTCCAAAACACTTTGATTACATAGCCCAAATTAGACAAGAATATTTTAAACAGACAAAAAATGCATTCCGCTTTCTCACAAATGACTATTCTGTACAAAGTAGAAAAAAACAAGCCATTTTCATTCAAATTTGCAAAGCTTTAGAGGTTAAGAAAGTAAAGTGTTTATTACCAACCAGATTGCTTAATGTTTATGCTCTTCATTGTTCACCATTTGAAACCCACAAACACAGTTCTTGGAGTTGCCCAGGCAGACGTTTGTTCTTGCTGGAGTTCAGAACAAGCCAAGCACAGGAGGACTCTTGATAACAAGTTTAGTTATGCCAGTGCCCTCTGACTAGTTTTCCTTGTCCTTGTGAACGTAGGATGAGCAGAATGAATAACTGTCACTGGGATGACAACTTGCCTTTTAGCAGTGAGCAAGAAATAAGAGAAGCCAGCAGACCCCAAATTAATACTCACTTCATTTGTAGCATTAGTTGAGAGAACGTGTCAGGAACACCTACAGGTTCTGAACCAAATTAATTTATAGTAATATAAAAGTACATTGTGTGCAGGTACTGGCAGGGAGCTGCCAGGCTCTTCTGTATGTAGAGGCCAGTCCAGTTCCAGCTGACTCCAGTGGCCTCACCACAGGGACTGCTGGGCCCAGCAGCCAAAATGGTGGCACAGGATTTGAGAAAGTGCAAAATGCTCCCCAGCAGTGACAAATGAGGGAAAAAAATGTGATAAGCAACCCTGAAGTCATCAAGGTGAGAGAAGAAGGAAGGACAAGAGGTGCTCCAGGTGCCAGAACATGTGTTTCCCATAAGGAAGACTATGCCAGGGCAGATGACTGCAGTCACTGAGGACCCAAAACCCAAGCAAGGAGTTATGTCCTGAAGGAAGAGTAGCCCATGGAGGAGAGCCCATGCTGGAGCAGGTTTACCCTAAACAAGTGTATACTATGGGGAGGAACCATACTGGAGCAGGGGAAGGATATGAGGAGTAATTAGCTGCAGAGAGTTGCTGTTATGGGGTAGATGCAACCTCTCTTCCCCCTGTGCTGTACATGGCAGAGAAGGTAAAGAAGTCAGAAATAACAGAGTGAAGTTTGAGAGTGTTTTAATCTTTCTTCCTCACCATCCAACTCTGTTTTAATTGGCAATAATCATAGAATTACAGACTCATAGAGACTGTAAGGGATGTATGAAGACCATATAGTCCAACCACCCTGTTAACGCAGGTAGGTTTCAGAGGAAAGCACCCAGACAGTTTTTGAATATCTCCTAAGGAAACTTCACAACCCCTCTGGGCATCCCGTTCCAGTGCTCTGCCACCCTCACAGTAAATAAGTTCTTCCTCATGTTTGTATGGAACTTCCTGCGTTCCAGTTTGTGCCCATTGCATCTTGTCCTGTCACTGGGCACCACTGAAAGAGCTTGGCCTCATCAACTTGATTCCCACACTTGAGATATTTATAAGCATTGATAAGATCCCCTCTCAGTCTTCTCTGGGCTGAACAGTCCCAAGTCTCCCAGCCTTTCCTCATGAGATGCTCCAGTCCCATAATCATCTTTGTGGCCCTCCACTGGGCTCTCTCTAGAAGTTCCCTTTCTTTCATGAACTGAGGAGCCCAGAACTGAACACAGTACTCAGTATATGGCCTTATCATAGCAAAGAGGGGGAGGATCACCTCCCTTGACCTGATGGCCATGTCCTTTTTAAGGCACCCCAGGATACCATTGACTTTCTTGGCATGCTGCTGGCCCGTGGTCAACCTGTTGTCCATTGGGTCACCTACATCCTTCTCTGCAGAGGTCCTTTCCAGCAGGTCAGCCCCTAATCTGTAATAATGCACGCAGTTATTTCTCTCCAGGTATAGGTCTCTACACTTGCCCTTGTTGAACCTCATAAGGTTCCTCTCCACCCAGTCCTCCAGCCCATCCAGATAAATTAAATTATTTTTCCCAAGTTGAATCTGTTTTGCCCCGACCCTACTATGTAACCAATCTCCTCGTCTTTATACTGACCCTTGAACTTTCTTGTCTTATTTTATCCTGTTCTCCTGTGGAGGGGAGAAAGTGAGAGCACAAGACACAAGTGAATATAGATATAGTAGGAAAGAAGAGAGAATAGAAAGCAAATATTAGATGTCCTTCACCAGTGGACATGGTTTAGTGTGGTAGAAGTCAAAGAAATCATTAAATTGGCTGCTTATGTGATCTAATAAAATAATACAATTCATAACTTTCTGCACACTACACTCATCCCAGAAAATGTAAAACAGAGGAAGAGGAGTTATTAGGCTATTTTCAAAATGAAATGTACAGTCCACAAACTGCAATTCTCTCTGTCTGTGGCTGATTGCTTGTAGTATCCAAGTAGGTAACAGCTATGCAGATTTTTATGGTAGAAACCATGTGTGATCAGCACCATGTTATTTACTATGGAGATATATAAAAGAAGTGGATAAATTGGTCTTAAAGATTAGGAAAAACAGTGTACAAATCTTTAAAATTGAATATTGGGTAGGTGACTCTGAAGGCGCATACAAAAAGGCTGGGCTTTTGATTCTATGGAAACCTCCAGAAAATTTTGGGCACATTTCCCACAAATAAAGGGACAAGGAAAAACATTTTATATGCTAAGGGCTACATGGATTATTTGGATTTTATAGGAAGAGTAGCGGAAGAAAATACTGCCATCAAGGCAAGACAGGTCAGAAGAAGGCAATATTTGAGGATTTAAATACCAGTTTCCAGGCCTATCAAGATAAAGTGACTCTGCCACCTCCTTGAATATCTAGACAGATCCTTCTTTTGTTTATTCCTTGCAGCAGTGAATAAAGATGCACAGATGCCAGACTATTAAGTTTAGATGTGGTTTTGACCACATGTATTGTTCACCTGCTGAAGAGCTTAAGACAACATGGAAGAAGTCAATAACAAACATAAATCATGTTTAACGTTGACAAGCAAGGTTCACTCTTTTTAAGGATTATAAAATTCTTTGGATATTTTGACTGTATATTCAGAACATCAATGTAGAAAAATAAGATTAGTGTAGCTGTATGCACTATATTACAGAGCCAGGCATCATGCATGGAGGCAATACGAGAGCTCCCCCTATGCCTCTCAGGCTGAGCAGAGCAGGCCATGTTGTTCTGTGAAGCAGAAAATCCCTGGCATTCAAAATCAGGCCATTGCATTAGGGCTTGCTGATAAACAATGAGCCCAAATCTTAAGACACGTCTCTTGAAATTGAAGACTATGCAACACACGACATTTTTATTCACCTCGGCTAACCCAGAAAGCATAATGTTAAAGAAGTGTTTCACTTCATGCTTAATTGCCACTCAGGAAAACATATCAGACAGTTGTTATATGTCTCAGTATCAGAGGAGGGATCTAAATCAGCAGAATTTTGTTCACAGATTATTATTACTTAAGTTTGCTTGGGAATGGAGACAACATATCTGTAATGCTATAAGGTGACAGAAAGCATAGCAAAGTAGAACGATAATAGCAGAGTGACAAAGTCTTTGGCTGCAGCAAATGAGAACAAAAGCAAACACAGCAGCCATGGATACAAAAACAAAGGGAAAAAAATTGCTTATCTTTTGAAGGCCTCAGGTACACAGTAATCTCCAGTAAAATACCTTTGCCTCCACTGCCAGCCCTTAAATGAGGTCTGGGAAGGGATGGATCCTGGCTCCACTCCTTCTGGTCACTCAGGTGCATTGCATGCACCTGAGCTCCCCTGGGTTGTCCCTGCCTTCTCACCAGGTGCTCAATCACTGGTTCAAGCCATGACTTTGCATTGCTACACTATCAAAAGTATATGCATACAGCAAATATTTGGACTAATAAGTAAGAAGTAGTACTTTCTACTTTATTTCTTAGTTTACTTTTTTTTTCTGAAAAAAAAACCACTGACTTTTAAAGTGTTATTTAAAAATATTCTTTCATCAATGCAGTATTTTTGTATAAGAATATGACTTGGTTAGTAGGCTTAAATATACTCTAGGTAAGAATCCTCCTCAAAGTTGAATGATTGATGGGTACAACATAGGTAGACAGACAGATAGATAATGTGTTGCACTTGTAAGTGGCTTAAGCATCTTTTTTTTCCAAAGAATCACAAAAAAGTTTTGAGGTGAAGAACAGAGTATGTGTTTTAGCAAAAGACAGATGATAAGGAAGTATACAAAAACATTATGAACTACTAAAGCAGGATACAGTTGGTCATACTTTCAGAGGGCGTGCCTGCAGCATACATATGTAATCCTAACCTCATTTTTAGGTTTTGTTAATCTAATCCATACTCTTAACTTCAGAAATATTGTTTGGCTACATGACAGCAGTTCTGTTTATAGAATCGTACCATAGAAACATAGAATGGTTTGGATTGGAAGGGACCTTAGAGATCACCAAGTTCCAACCCCCTTGCCATGGGCGAGGACACTCCCTCTAGACCAGGTTGCTCAAAGCCCCATCCAGCCTGGCCTTCAATGCTTCCAGGGAGAGGGCATCCACATTCACTCGGCAACCTGTTCCAGTGTCTCACCACCTTCACAGTAAAGAATTTCTTCCTCATATCTGGTCTAACTCTACCCTCTTCTAGTTTATAGCCATTACTCCTCATCTTATGGGTACATGCCAGTAAATCCTCATTTAATGAGATAAGTAACATGATGTCATGTACATGTAGCATGATGCTCCAGAACCCAGCAACTGTTTTGAAGAATTATTTCCTCTCTGTTCTTCCACTTGTTCATTTGTACCACAGTTACATTCTTAAAGATGTAAAATCCCCCTACAAACACACACAAAAAAGAAGTGTCTACAATAATATTTCCTTTTACAACATGGAACCAAATACAATAGCAGAAATGTAGCAGCAGGATCAAACAAAGAGACTGAAAACACACGGTGAGCAACAAAGAAAACGAATAAATAGTGGAAAACAACAAAATTGGTCATTATTATATCACATCTATCTGCACTTAAGGAGACCCTCAGAACGCACTGTGCTACTATTCCTAACCAAGAATTCAGTCTTATTCAGAAAAATGGCTGATAAAGGTTCCATAACATAGAAAATGTTTTAATAGTCCAGTCTCGGTGATCCAACAAAGCTGACCACGTCAGCTAATAGTCATCCAATGACTTGTGAGCACAGCAATAAGAAGCAGTTAAAGAAGAGCACAATGGAAAAAGGGTATTCCCAGACTATACACAATGATCTATTTACTTATATATTTATTTTTGCCATCAATAAAAAATGTCCTTCCAAAAGTGCTGACAGACTCTGGAACTTTTTACTAATTTTGGAGTGACACAGTAGACTGTTTTAATATGAAGTCCTGTTCAGAGCTTGGCAATGTAAATGTATTCAAAATCAATATATATTATCTTTATTTCTCTTTAATGTTACCTTTGTGAAACATGAAATATTCTTCTCTTAGAAAATGTCATAAATATGAAGACAGAAAAAACATAACAAGGAGGTAATTCTACTGACTTAGTTATTTTTCTTGCCTCTCAGCTCATGTTTTGGGGACTAAATATGTAACTAATGTTTCTGTTCTGTATTTGCACTAAAATTACAACACTGGGACAATTGAGGCTTGATTGTTTTTTTCTTCAGCAAATCAAAACCTTTTGTCTTAATCACAAGAAATGGCAATGTGTCACAGGAGGTAATAATTTAACATGAGGGAAAATTAGATATTTAAAAAGATGTGGGCAACATTAAATATTTGGTCCAAATTAAGAGTGGATTTGTTTGTTTTTTTGTTTTGCTTTGTTTTGTTTTAATTTATTTTATCCCTGTTTTCCATTAGTTTTGTTCTCATCTTCTGTGGAACTTCTAGTCAAAAAGCCAAAAGAGTCTGACTCACTACAGAAGGGCCAACATCTCGCTTTGGCTTCTTGCTCTTAGACTTCATGTAGAAATCTGAGAGAACTTTGGAGCCAGCTTTGCTCAGATGACAGAAAGACTGACAGCAGCTCCTTTCCCTTGTAAAAATCCTCAGCCAGCATGAAGCCTACTTAGTACAATAAACAACACAGTATGAACTATTTTTGCAGGTGAGATATCCTGCTGGTGGCCCACCCATAAATCAAGGACACTGGCTAACAGCAAGGGAAACAGCCAGAGCTAAAAGAAGGGGAAATGAAGGGTTGCACATAACCCCCTACAGATTAAAGGTCACAGACCCATTGAGACTGACAATTTATTATAATTTATTAGTGTTGCATTTCTTTTTTAAACCAGCAGGAGCATCAGAATCCAAGCATACCCATTCTGAAAACCTGAGAAAGAATGAAAGGTCTTTAGAGGATATGCACTGTGAGTATGAAGTAAAGGGAAATAAGGTGAAGGTAGCCAATACAGTCAATTTGCTTTTGACAAAATTCTGAATGATGTCTGTAAAACAATATTTATAAACATCTCAAGATGGATGTGAAATACATGAGAAATTATTAATCACATCATCTTTAATAAAAATGTGCCAACATTTGTCCTTCAGCAATATCTAACACTTAATATTTAGATTTGATATAAAAGACCTTCTGGAATTACTACTGTTAAGAGTAATTAAATGAACCTGATCTTTTTTTGTTATTATGCAAGAGATTCACTCCAGGTGAAGTCAGTAGCAATCTATATTTTTGGAAGATCGCTTGGATCCAATTCATCAAGGAAGCAGCTGAAGTCCAGAAATGACTGAACTCCTTTGATCACATATTAAAAGTTTTCAGCTGATGCCAACTTGCTCCATGGAAACTGTTCTTTCACCACATGAAGAGACAATCTTTGAGCTACAGGATACAAGCACTGTTTCTGTAACAGATGAGGCAGGAAAATGCACTAGCTTTATAATAATAATAGTAATAATGATAATAAGTTTCTAACAAAGAAAAAAATAATTTCCTACTTTTCTTAGATTTTTGCATTATTTAGATTTTACATTAGCTAGTAAGCGCTGGTGCTCGTGAAGTATTTAAAAGTGGGAATTGTGACATTTCTGAGCCAAAATTCACTAACAAGGTGACTTTCAGAGTTGAGCTACGTGTAGTGACAAAATCATTCAAAATAAAATAACAAAACTAGCCAAGTGAAAATCACTAGCTTCACATGACTGGACTGATAAATCCTAAAGATATCCTGGGAATGAAACATGAATATCAAAGTCATGTGTTGGGGAACATTTTTTTAATCAGTCATACCATTCAAAAACTCCTAAACCAGAACAATACAGTGCCCTTCAGTAAAAGCAATGATCAAAAGAACAAACCTCTCTAGCAGATATAAATCACCCCATTTAATGCATTACTGGAGAGTTCTTATATTCAGGTGATGAGGGCAGTTTAAGAATACAGTTTGACCATATGGTACAATGTCTCATGATTTGGGTGCTAAAGTGCCAGTTTAATTTCTTTAGCTGCAGATCCCAAATTCAGCTTATTCTCACTTCCACCAAAGTTCAAATGACCTCTTGTTGTAAGTTAAATTGCTTTGATAATGACTTACCCCTTTTTGCCTCTGTTCTGTCTTACTGAAATTTAGATCTGTATCACCTATTTCCCTGCTACATTCTCCCTTATCTAGTGCTCTCTTACCCTGCTGTTCTTCCCACTTGAAATGATCAGTACTGAACTTGGAAGTGCCATTTGTTACAGCATACCGGTGAAAGCATGCTCCTTTAAGAACCAGGTACAGATGGCGAGTCCATCAGCTAAATTCAAACCAGAGGTCAAGAGAGGAAAAGGAAATTACCCCTAGTACTCATCTCAGATTCTGCTCTCTTCCACTGTGTTCTCTGGCTACTGGTAAATTTGGCTCATCATTTTCACAACCAGCACCCAGCTTAGTCAGTGACAGTGGGAAAGCAATATATCCACCACATTTGACCCCACAACCTTTAAACCAGTATCTTACAAATCACTCAGGATAAACAGTTGTGATCACAGAGTGTAGTAGGAAGGTCAACTAATCCAAAGGTGGAATCCCCTATACTTAAACAATTCCTGACAGATGTTTGTCTTATCTTTTCTTAAAAACTTCCAGCAATTGAGACTTCTTGCCTCACCTCAAAAATCCCTTCCACTGTCTAGTTATTCTTACTGATAGAAAATGTTTTCTCATGTCTAACCTAAATCTTCTTGGCTGCATTTTACTGTTATTCCTTGCCCTAAAGATTAATGGATCAGTGCCCTAAATAATGCCTGGAAAACGTTTTGGAAGTCTTTGCAGCAGCCTCATACATATTTGAAGGCTTACATCTACCCCTCAGTTTTCTGTTCCTTGTACACCATCATCCCAATTCTTTCTTTAAAACCACATTTTCTTGGTTTCTGATCAATGTTTTTGCTCTGCTTTGCCCTCCTCTTCTGTTGGTCCACAAATTTCTGGAAATATGCTGCCTCTAATTGGATGCAGTAATGCTCCAGCTGAGGCCTGTATTCAGCAGAGCAGCTGGTTTACATATAAAACTCATGTTTATACATACTGATACAGTGTTTGCTTTTTTAAAAATATTTTTGGCAGAAGTTTAACAGTGAGAATACATGCTCAGTTTGGGGTCCATTCTAGTTCCTAGGCACTTTTCTGCAGCACTGCCAGCCGGGTGGAGATACGTCTTCATGAAACTTTACAAATCCAGAGAAGTCTCATCTTCTGTGCCAGGGCACTGATGTGGGGATGCTAGGGTGGTTTGACAATTTACATCATTTGTTACCTATTGGCATATTATCTTCAGGGTGCTTACACTCAATGTGTGTCATTTGTTCCTGTGTTTCTCTGGGCACTTCAGTTATGCCAGATCTTCAGTAACTCCTTCCTTTAGCAAAGGGAAGGTAAAATGAGCTTTCTTGCTCATTGTAAGGTAGAACAGGAAGAAGAGGCCCAGAAACTTTTTATGTGCAAATAAGTATCAGTCTGAAGTGGTAGTCCAAAAATGCCCCTGAGTTTATTCTGAGATGTCCCCTAGTAGAAACATTATCTTGAGGCTATTTCTAATGAATCAAGAATTTTAAGTTTCAGACATCCAAAAGAATGCTATTTGACTGCTTTTACTGTTACCTTGCAGCAGCAGTCCCAGCGCAGGGCACAGTAACAAACCCTGCACACTGCAGGTGGACGAGAGAAAACAAAGGAAATGTTTTCACAGTGCACCTGTAGTTACACAGCATCCTACCTTCAAAAGCTTTTCTACTTCATGTTCTAGGTGTTTGAATCCATGTTTATCCTGCACAGCTTTTAATTTTTTAAACTGATATATTCAAGCCAGGCACTTTCTTCTGGGGTCAGTGAAGATAGGGCAAAAGAATTATTCAAAGTCTCCAAGATATGAATAATGCCATGGAGGCATTATTCTCTAATTACGCATCTAACTTATTAATTAGCAGTGTTTGTGCTCCAAATCCCAGTGCTCTGATAATATTCATTTCAGATAGGTCAGTAAGCACCAAAAAGATGTAAAATTTGAAAAAAAATAATCTGTGAATGAAAAAAACAAAGGACACTGGTTTTATTTTATTAAAAAAAAAGACTCTATCAGCTAAATTTCTGTCTCCATTTATTTGTTTCATAGCTGGAAAGAAAAGGTTGACAATTAACTCCCTGATTTTAATTTTCCTTGCATCCCCTACGTGATGCATGGCTACTAACCTGTGACACTGAGCCGTGGCAATAGAAGTGGTTGCTTACAGGTCTGGTGCTAGGCAGGCTAGCAAAGTTAGGGAATTTTGCCCCAAGTCATCCTCTGTCCAGATGTTCCTGTGCCACTTGGTCAACAGCGCTATGACAACATGAATTAAAATTAAAAAGCATTAGTCAAAATACTCTGACCAGGGAGATAATTCTTTTCTAATCAGCTGTGTTGCAAAGGAAAGGGAAAAAAAAAAAAGGGTGGGTAAGGTGCAATTTGTTTTGAAGTTTCTTTTTACAACTATGATCAAAATTGATGTTTTGCTTTACACATGGAAATCATGTTGAACTACCAATGTATTTTTAGAGAAATAAAATGATTAATCTGATTGTACTGGATGTTTCATATTCTAACCAGTTCACAGAGGTTTTGGGTGTTGATATTTCACCAAGGGTTAAAGACAGGAAGTTTTCACTGTTCTTACAAGGATTAAAAAAACAGATCTAATGCAAACCTGCTTTTGAGTGCTTCTTATATCTTTATTTTTTGTTCTTCTGTATGTGCATTTTTTTTTCCTGATACCGTCTTATTTTTACAGAGCTTGTTTCCATTATTTTAACACATGCATCCATCATTTGAACAGCCATAAAAATCCCCACTTTCCACCCCTACTTTGAAGGTACCATTAAGTCATGCATGTGGCTTAATTTGCACTTGGGGAGGTGGTTCTTAGTGCAGCTTTGTTCACTCATCAGTGTTTAATATCTAGCAAGCTCTTAGAAAAAGCTATTGAAGCTTAGATAAACTTAGAAAAGCTATTGCATTGGTCTGCTTTTTCTGCCACTAATTCAAGGATCATAGAATCACAGAATAGTAGGGCCTGGAACGGACTTCTGGAAGTCATTTACTCCAACCTACCCTCTAAAACACATTCCCTACAGTAGGAAAGCAGCCTGATGGGTCTTGAATATCTCCAGAGAAGACTCCACAACTTCTCTGGCAGTCTGTTCCAGAGCTCTGTCACCTTCTCAAAGTAGAGAAGGCTTTCTCGTGTTCAGATGGACCTTCCTGTGTTCCAGTTTGTGCCCATTGACCCTTGTTCTGTTGCTGGGTACTGCTGAAAAGAGCCTGACCCCATTCACTTGACTCCCACCCACTGGATATTTATAAGCATTTGATAAGAACCCCCTCTCAGTATTCTCTTCTCCAGGATGAGCATGATCAGCACAGTACTGACTGATTTTTAGGATTGCTCTCATCATAATTTTTTTCCAATAAGTATATCATACTCTAAAGTCTTGTACATACAATGGAAATGGACATGTTTGCATTTTTCTTGGCCTCTCTTCAGGGAAGGGCAATTATGAGTAAATTACCCATATTCACCAGTGTATTGGAGAGGATCTAAACTTACAAACCCACAAATATGGGGATATTTCTAAATAAATTCAGCTTTCCTAAAAATGTTGCTACAGAAATTTGAAGAAGCCTTTTTTGACTTAAAGTGTGAAAATCCAACCACCAAACATTCTGCACCGTAAACTTAGTTTTCATTCATACAATAGCAAACAAAGCGTGTATTGTAATGACTTTTGATCCTATAATCCACACCAGAGCTCAGAGGTGAGCTAGCAATTTGCAGAGCTTTCTCTCTGAGCCTTGCTGGCACTTTTCTGCAATTTGAGTACACACTGTTCTGGTGGCTAATCCAAACTACAGATATGGTAAAAAGCAAGGGAAACAGAGAGGAACTCTGAAGCTGACAAAACATATTGCCTCTAAAAACTTTAGTCACCATCATTTTTTACTGATTTTAATCTCTTATTTTCTCATAAGGAAAATATCTTATCTTACTCTTACAATAGTTATGTGATTCAGTGAAACATATTGCCTACCAGCTAAGCTGCATAAAAGTTGAGCAGCAAATTAAAAACACCTTTTTTTACAAACCTTTTTACTACATTTCATTATAAGTAGTTTCTTTTCTTCTATAATAATGTCCAGTTTCCAAAATCTCAGCATTTTCATTATAATATATAACAACCTCTTAAATGATACTACATTTCAACTTTGGATATTTCATTGCAATATTCATAAAGAACTTGAGCAATATTTGATTTTCATATTTTCCTGGGACTAAGTTCAGGGAATCATGGAATCACAGAATGGCTTGGGTTGGAAAGGACCTCAAACATCATCTAGATCAAACCCCCTGCTGGGGGGGTTGTTTGCACTGAGAAAGTATCTCATATGGAAACTTAATTTCCAAAGAGGGCATTTTTGCTCATTTTTGCTCATTTCTTTGCTCTACTGTGGAAGAAACCCCTAGAAAGTGAATTCAGATATGGAACAAGAAGAATGCCGTGTCAAAAATGTGCTAAATACCAAAGGGAAAGCATGATCAGTCAGAGAGGATTAGGAAAACTGCTTACTTGTATTACCCAGCACTACTCAAAATAAAAATAAAAGCCATTAGGAATAAGAAGGGAGGGTTATAAAAAGAAAAACAACAACAAAAAGTCATCCAGGTTAATTAACAATGGGCTGAAGCAGAAGGAAAAGATCCTTCTCCATACATTTCCTTCCTGTAATACTATTCTGATATTTGGAAAATATCAGAGAATACAAGTAACACAGGGCAAAGTCTTTCCTATTTACTGAGTTTTGGAGTAAGTTTCTGAAGTATTATGGAAGTTGCACATAAGGGTGAAACGAGAGCTACCTGCTGACCAAGCTAAACTATCCCAGGACAGGGCAGCAGATGAGAATGCAAATCTCTGCTCAGTCACATATTCTCACATAAAGCAAGTCATTTGTTTTGGTCTCATGCCCTCATTAGTGGAATGAGAAATGGTATTCCTTGCTTTCCCAGTGATATACATAAATCCTACAAAGCCTTTCCTTACCAAGGGAAAAAAGCACCCCTCACCCTCCACACATTCCTACTGTTTATGGAAACATCAAAATGACATTACAATATTTTTAAAGGAGACAAGGATTTATGAAAGAATTCCAACTGTCCATTCTATATGCTGCTGTGACTTCATATCCATTTCAAAACAGAATCAGGAAGAATATTTGGTACCCAATTTCCTGCAAAAATTATGCTGGTGTGAACTGTGCCATTTGTGCCTGTGCACTTTTTTTCTGTTCAGTCATGTCCTTTACTCCGTATAAGTTAGCCACAAATAGGACATACATGGAGGCTGTCCTCAAAATATATCAGTTTTATAGCAGTCTGTTCACAAACTTCAGTGTCTAACTATTCCATTAATAACATTCTTCTTCCAGCTGCAGAATTTCATATATACATACAAAAATATTTGTTATACATCAGAAATATTTATAACAGGATCTCATCTCCCAAATGGAACACAGGTGAGGACATGCTTTGTTGGTGTTACTGGCACTACAACAACATTGTGACTTTTTCACTATCCCATTTTTTTTGCAATATTTTGTTTGCTGTTTTCACTGTAGTAGTTGACTGAGATGAGAATTTCATTGAGACAACTCCAGTGCTGCCAAGGTTTACTTTTCTGAATGCCAGCACTGAACTCAAAATTGGCAGAATTCATTCATATTGTTCCATCTCAGCATTTAGGAGCAGTTAAACTGGCACTGTGATATCCTCTCCCTGTGCTTATTACATGCAAATAATATCTAATCTTGTTTAGTCTAAATACTACTAGTCTAATCTAATTTTTGATATTTTCCACTTCTCTAATTGTGCCTTTTTTTCTAGATCACTAATAAATAAAAAAAGAAGAAAATTGATAGCTCTCCTACTGAGAGCTTTGAAAATCAAATAAGAGGTTCATCAAGTATTCATTGGAGCAAGGGCTCCCCCAACAAGCTGTCATAATGACTAACCACAAGACAGCAAGGGCTCTTTTCTCCCAGCACTGAGCAGGAGATGAGGCATGGTGATACCCTTTAACCTAGATGAATGTAAAACTATCATTGTTGTCCTAGATAAAGCACCTCTGCTATCTTTGCCCAGAAATGGCACAGGAAAAAAAAAAAAAGAAAAATTCCTGCGATATTAACGTGCCTCCACCCTGCAGCAGCTACAAAAGGCATTGGAAAAGGACACACTCTCCTTGCCTGTGTGGAAATAGATACCGAAAGAGCAATCAGCTCCACACTGTTAGGACTCAGAGATAGAAATGACAGATTGCACTGAGTATCCTGGTTCCCCAGTTAACTGTAACCCCTTATTTGCAGTTTTGGTGTGAAACAGCAGTGAATCTCCAAGAAGCACACAACCCTCTCTGCCCTTTCAGCCTGGCTGAAGGAGCCTCTGCTCAGACATGTCAGTATGACACAGAACAACTCACCCTCTAGTGGAAAAACAGTAAAGAAAAAAAAAACAACCATCCATTTCTTTTCAAAGACCTTTTTAAGTCCTGGGCATCCACTTTTGCCCACCAATCTTAGCTTGTCTTAAGATGAGTCTAAGAGCTAGCTTTTAAATTGTCTTGAGCTGCCTCAGAAGGTCTTTTCTAAGAGAAACATCTGCACCAGATACAAAACAGCAATCAGTTAAATTGTTTAAAAGCATTCCAGTTAAAAGGAAAATAAGCCCTTTACCTTTTAAGGATATAGGGACACTTCCCAGACAACACCACTTCCCACTCTGAGCACGAACAAAAAATAGCAAGAAACCAACTTCTCTCCATTGTGGCAACCCAGGCAACCTCATGGCAGCCACATTACCTAAGTCTATGGTGGCTCAACAGGCACATTTTCAGGATTAAAAAAAAATAGGCAACAAAACCTGAGGATAAGGGGAGTGGAACCAGGACAGATTCCAGCAGAGCTGACAGTCACTCATTAAGACTTGACTCTGTTGCCCAAATGCACGTCCCCAAACTATCGATTTTGAGATGCTACAAGATCTCAAGTCTTGGTGCAAATGCAAATACATTCATTACTCTCGAGATAACCTACATATGCTAGGTACAAGTTTTTGCTTACATTTTTCCCTTCTCATAATGTCAGAGTTTGCTTACTCTATGAGCACTTCACAGACAACACTGCATGGGGATCTCCCACAAGTATTAGGCTGCTGTTCTGCTGTGACCATTCCCAGTAGAGTTAGATGCAACACTGCATATCTCCCTTCCCATCACTTCCAATTTAACCATAAATTATCTTCAAGCACCAGTCCAAATCCGAATGATTACACCTGAAACCTGTGTAGCACCTTAGTTGTGTACTGGATTCAAATTTGCACCATTGGAGGTACACTTCCAAAGTTCCCTGAGAAGCCCTTTTTCCAGTGAGGTCATGCCATCCCAGCTGCCTGATCTTTCCTCAGCCTTGACCACAGTGTGCTGGGCTGCATGCAAAAGCCACAAGAGGGAAAAAGTAACATACATAGACAACACATTCCTGAGTATGGTGGCAAACACCAAAGTAAGTCACCATGGAAGGACAGAATGATGAGCTACCTGTGGGATTTCTGTCTCTATAAAGCAGCAGTGACTTGCTAGAATAACTTCTGCTGCCTTAAGCTGAATCAAGATGTGTGTTTCCAGACTAAACTAAACTAAACTAAACTACATGGCCTGGGATATCTCCAAGTTTAGGGTACTTTTTCCTCTCTGCCTCGTGCTTGCATTGCAGCTGAGAGGAAAAGTGGGATGTAGAAATGGACAAGTTGAAATATATTCTTTGCACTAAACATGCTTTTCTTGAGTTTGTTGTTGTCAACGGTTTACGGGCGTTCAGTCCGGTTCTGTGACGAAGGGGATGGGAGATCCATGGGCCCACGCCCGGGGAAAAAGGAAAAGGGGAAAAGGGTAAGGAGATGGCCCTGAGAGCAAAGAACAGCGGCAACAATCTGAGGAGAAACAAACTAATTTACTAAATAAGATATCGGAATGCAAAACAACACACTATAATACAATATAATTACAATTTAAGCTGATAAATCCAATCCAGAGAGAGAGAATGTCCCAAAATCAAGGTAGGCCTTACTCTACTACCGACAATAAGACGGCTGGAGAGCGAGGTGCTGCCAAGATGAGAGACGGCGGAAAAAGGGACGAGGTCTCGTGATCTGCAAGTTTTTATACTGCGAGCTTTTATCTTTTCCTTCCGGCTGGAAAATGGTAACAGAGGAGCAAACTGCCATGGGGAATGTAGTAGTCCTTCTCTTCTGAGAACCAGGTACATTCACTGCATGATGTTATGATGTGGAGTACCAATAACCGAAAATCATAAAACCATGACAGTTGTGTTTTGTTGGTTGGTTTGGGATGGTTGGGTGTTTTTATTTTTTTGTGTGTGTATGGGCAGGGGAGTTGATGTTCACTTATTTGCTTGGTTTCTTTTAGTAAATCTTAAATCTCTTCCTGCTTGCCTGCGCTTGTTGAAGATGGGAGGTTCTGGGACCTGCTGAAAAAAGCTTTGCCAGCTGTCACAGGCTAGAGCTAATCAAACAGTGACCAGGACTGTGAACACTAAGTGATTAAAGCATACAGTTTTCATTTAAGTACTCTGTGATTAGCTCCTGTCATCCAGATACATGATGTAGTAGGCAGATTTGGAAGATATGAGCCACAGAGACCAACTCTTTGGGCAGGGAACGTACCTCAGGAGTAGAAGTTCTCAGGAGACCTGACAGTGGGCGAGTTCTTGTTTGTGGTCAGCAGTGAGCTCAATTTTCTCATTCCTCAAGTGGGAAGTCTGGGGAAAGCTGTATGCAGGAAGGTGCTGAGCAGCCAGGTCTGAGTTTCCCACCACCCACTCATAAGGCACATGGGTGAAACCCACAGCAGAAGGCCAGGAACCTGTTCCTGAGGGAGCCATGTGGGGCTTTATAGTAGGACAGTGTAGATGTCATCTAGAAGAATACAGGAAGAGGCATCACCATTGCAGTACTAGTGAGCACTAGGGAGGAGTGCACAAAACACATTGATCCCTTATGGGCAGTTTGGGAACATTTAGCTGACGAAGTCCTTCAGGAATGAATCCTTTGAATAATAGTGGGGTTTGGCTAGGAGTTAGACTCCAAGCTGCTCAGTGCTATTGAGATTAAGATGCTCTCAGGTCCACAGAGAAAAAAAATGAAACATAAAGGCCTATAAATCTTTGAAAGTATATTCTCCTCTTAATTTTATGCTATCTCCCACATTAGACAGTGTTTGAATAGGACTTTTGCAGCTTTTAACAGTTGAAAGTAAGTAGCTAAACCTCATATCTATCTGTAGGATTTTTTTTAATGGGATTTGGATGTTAACATCGTGTTCTGGTAGTTTGTTGATACATGAAGCATCAAGAGGTTCTTGCATCATTTTATGTTTCAGCCTTTCTTTTGTCAATATTAAAAGAGTAATCTTATGTTCTCTACACTCCTACTCTCTAAAAATAAAAAAAGAAACTCTGAGAGTCCTTTTGGTAATTATATCTGCTTGTGACTTCAGTGGGAGTGATCAGTAATCAAATGAACCTGTGAGAAGGAAAGAGGCCTTAAAACACGTTTCTGAACAATGACATAAGAAACCAGTAAATCTCTGGAGCCAATTTTAATTCTGAGCACTAAACATTTTTTCATGCTACTCACACATCCTTAAAACTAGAGCAAGCAGTTTGCAGACTGCAAGCATACTCCAAGAAGCCAAACTTCACACCTCCAAACTTTATTTGGATTAAATGCTATTCTGCTAGATAGAAGCAGTGATTCTGCTCATCAGACATACTGCTGCCTCATCAACAATTGCCGTGCTTATTTTGCCAGAGGCTGTATCTTCAGCAAGGTAAATGAAGATTCTTAAAAAAACTTGTATTTTACTCTGAACTACTAGACTTAAATTATTTTCTCTTACTGGTGTATCTTGTATTGTTGGCCTGTGCTAATAATTGGATAATTTCATTCTTAATCTAAGTTACTCACTACTTTATTTAAAAAACAGTTTTTAACATCTGCATTAAGTTTTGAATAAAACTTTCTTGATAATTCTGTTTGGAATTTAGTTGAAATTCCCCTAAACTTTAGTACAGTTTACTACCCTAAGAGTTTATAAACTAAGTCCCATATTTTTCTGCCTTACTGAGGGATCAAGACAGCCAGTGCTTTCAGTCCATAGAGGATTTATATGTTGTGTATAGATCATACTTCCTATCTTAAGAATGCCAGATGAAATATTATAAAACCGATCTTAGTAACTGACATTTTGCTAATCTTCCTGCTTTTAAAACACGTATTGAAAAGAAAGTAATACTGTTAATGCTCCAAAATCTATGAATAAATTATAAAAGTACGTAACTAATTTTGACTGCTAGATTTGCACTGCTGTGACCAGCAGCAGCATGCTCCAGTAAGCCATCATTCTGGTCAGGTCTGTTGCAAAATAAATTGGTTTGTATAGTTTTGGATCAATAAACTGATTAAAGTCAGCTGGGTTAGCTTTTAAACTTTTATTCAGCCATTAACATTTAATCAACAGTATCATGGCTGACAATATCACTAAAGCTTCTAATAGAGAGAAGCCCCAACTGTACCATATTTGGCTCTGAATTCTAGAATTGGATTCCACAGATGATTTTTTTTCTTCAGACCTTGACACACGTAAAGCTAATTCTCTCTGCTGGAGCAGCATAAATATTTTTGTGCTGGAATAAGAATCAAGTCCTAAGCAATTTCTGTATTTGTTATTTGAAATAACTTGAAATGCAAAATCAAGTCTGCAGTTTGAATGTTGTTTTGTTTCCATATACATGTAAAAAATGCTTAAATGTATGCTGCAAAAGTCATTATCTCAAAGCATTTGTCCAGCTAAAGTTCTATAGATACGTTGTAAGGAAATAAATCTTTTTCATATTTTTTCATTAACAGAAGAGAGAACGTCCTGTTGCCCTCTCCTAGAATAAGTATTTTTGTTTACATTAAAAGTATCTCTGCTTAAAAAAAGTCCTTTGTGTAATATCAAGCCAGTAAAGACTTAAAATTTGAAAATATTTCCATATTTTCCGTATATTGTCAGTCTACCATTTCCATTGTTTCTTACAGTACAGCAATAATAGAAAATACCCAAGAAGTATTGCATAGATACACTGGATCCATCTGTTTCAAGTACACGAGCAAATGCCGGTATTTCTCTCGTTTCTTTGCTTAAACTCCCATACCCGTTACTGCTTACATCAGAACCAACATTCGCTTAAGATATCAGAAGAGGAAGTGGAAGTCCTCTACTGTGAACTGGATATCTGCTCTAAATTTTTAGAAGCACAAGCAGTGTCACTCTGAAAGAGTCATTACTTATAGTTTAGAGCCTTATTTTTCCATTTAAACACTTGGCAAACTTTAATTTTACGGAACTGTGCAAGTTCATCGAATGGAAATAGGGCTTGTGCTTGACCCCCACTAACACACATTAGAAGACTTCTTGATGTGCCAGAACATATGGAGGTCAAACAGTGGCTGCACAGTGCTCAATTTATGGTCTGCTCTTGCATACAAACCCACGTCCTAAAGGAGCTCACAAGTTACAGGATGAGGTGAAATAACCCTTGCTGCTTGCAGTTCTGCAGTCATTAAGTTATTATCACTTGGGCTGCGGCTCAGAAGGTTCATTTCCACAGTTCATGAGATCGCTGTATGGTGAAATTACTCTTTGGCGTGCTACAGTGGCCATAATGGGGCAAAGTTAAAAAGTCATACAAGGCTTCCCCTCATAAACACTTGTGTGTGTGGGGATGGGTGGATGTGTAGGGAAGTGAGGGAGGGAGGGGGAGTTGTTCTGTTTCCCCCATACCCACATCTGTCTGCAAGGTGTGTAATTCCTTGGGGCGGAAGACCTGAGCCTGGCAATTGGTAAAAACTGAAGAAGCCACCCTAACAGCGAGGAAAAAAATAGCTAGCAAGAAAACAGATGGTTATACATGTGGGGCTTCTCCGAAAAGTCCTACTTAAGACTTTTTTGTTTGGTTTTCAAAGCAAAATGGAAAAATGTGAATGCATACAGAAAAAGCCACAGATTTATTTTCTGATTTTGGTCACAGTATTCTTATAAAAATGAAAAACTTACAGATCTGGAAACAAACTTACTGTCACATGGCTAATTTCAAAAAAAGGAATATAGACTGTAAAATGAGCATGCAGTTTCCCACAAATGCTTCCGTGTGCTTCAATAATAAGATCTTATGAGAACTCTATTTGCATGTGAGAGATTATGTGGTTACCTAGTGATGCAAATTTATAGGCGTAAAATAAAAATCTCAACTTCTGAACATAGCAGTCACAGAATAACACTCCACGTTGATCGAAGCTTGACACAGAGCTTCTAAATCAGTTCAGGAATAAAAATAATAGTAATAATAATTAAAATAGGTTTGTGGAAAAAACCAGCCCAGTCTTTATTCACTGGTATGTAACTGTTTGACTTGCTAAGCATGAGCTACATAGCATGTATAGATCAGGACAACTACTTAAATAATATATTAGTCCTGTATTGGTTTGTCCATCTTTAGCCCAATATCCTTGTACTGACATGAGGCAAACACAGCATGTGACAGCTACACTGAGCTGGGGGAAGAGAGCAGGAAGGGAGTGTAAAGCTGACATGATTAATAGAGCTGCCGCAATTTGTTTACCAGTATGACTTTGATGAACATATACTTTTTTCAAGACTGTTAGTTCACTGCCATTTGTCTTCTGATTCACAGTAAGGGTAAAATCAGGCCATCAAACTGTCTGGAAAAAAATCCCACTTCAACAAGCTGGCTGAAACAACTGCAGGTTTCATAGAAATGTTCAAATTCTTAGTGATGACTTCACAGTGTCTTTGTGTAATCTTTGTATGCATGAATGCAGGCTAAGGATGAGGTGGGATGCTTTTCACTACCTTCTGTGAAATTCCCTGTACATTTGCAAATAATGTTCCTATTTGATAAAAATGACACAGACATAAATGAATTATTTGAAAAAATAGAAACTGCCATTTTTCAGTCATCAAAATGTTAATGATCTTATGAGTTTGAAGCCAGGAAATCAGTCTCAGGATTCCTACGTACAGGCTATAAAATTCTAAAATAAGATATATCTACTTGTAGCCATACTGTTGCCTTTCTTGACTGCAACTGACTAGCTAAATTTAACAGATTTGCAGCTTGCAGCTGTGGCAGAAAATACTGCTTCTGTTGGGTGTTTCTCCTGTTTACTTACAGAGAACACCTCAAGTTCCAGAATAATTTGAATAGGACATGGTTGATTTCCCACAGAAACAAGCTTCTTTTTCAGGCAACAGCTGACCCAAAAATTACATCTCAGCTTCTCTCAGGGTCACACTATCAGAGCACCTCTGATCTTTGCTTGAGCATAGCCCTCCTGTATCTACTAATTCTCTGCAATCCCTGATCCCACCATCACCTCCCCATCCACACGCAACTGATCTTAATGGGGATCTTTACATGTAGTTCAGGTTCCAAGTGAAAGTACAGACAAACCAGCTAGCTCCATGGAGAGATTTGTTCTTTCTATCTGAATGAAAAACAATTGTTCCAAGAACAGTTCCCCTGATCTTTTTTGTTACATTGCATTATATATGCTATTTTTTTTTCACTCCCACTTAATTACGAAGTTGTATCAGGTCCTCAGGTTTACAAAAGGGGGAAGGAGGGATTGTGTTAAGGGCTCTGTAAGCTGAATTTCTAACTGCATCCACTCCCACTTTCTCACCAGCGGCAGATGCTTGGGTTTTTCAGTAAATCATTGACTAAGAGAAATGCAGCTAAGGGACCAAGGTTTTTCAATTTTCTCATGTTGGTTTTCCTTCAATATCTCTCATGAAATCTGCGAACTTCACAGTGATCAAAATGGCTCCTGTGTGGCCCACAGATGTTTATTGTCTCTCAGACTATGAGTGTGAGAGTGCAGAATAAAGCATCTCAACTAGGGAAGTTCTGGCTTCTGTTTCTCTTGATAACACAGTTGTGACTGTGTTCTCAATACTTGTAAATGTTCAAGTGAAGAAAAAATGAAGCAAAAGCCCATAAACTGTTAAAATAGAAAATAGACAGAAGATCTGAATCAGTTGTGTTAAAGATCAAAGTGGTCAGAAAAAAATGTTAGAGACTGAAATTCTCAGTTTATGGCTTCAATCTTATGGCTCTCTGAGGTGTTACATGCACCTGGACCAGTGGAGCTGAACCTTTCTGCCTCTGGGCCCTCTCACCCAGGCAAGATAGGCATGTAACAAGTTCTGTGGATTGATTCTTCATAAGCAGTGAGAGCAAACTTTCATATTAGCTGCTAAAAAATAACTCAGGGAATAATTTTAATTTATCACAGTCATTCAGTTGGATTCCAAATTCATATTTTATTTGCAAGATTTTTGATCAAGACAGTGGTCCATTTTTAGTAGACAATTCATTCAGAGATGCATATATTCCACTATAAAATAAAACTTTAAGTAAAGGCAAAAACACAAATCACTACCTAAATACCAGTAATAGCAATAAATAAGTAAGTAAATAAGCAACTGAACTAGGTATGTTCATAACAAGTTACTTTAACATACTTGATTAAATGAAGAGACCAGAATATAATATGATGACAGAGATTATATTCCATAATAACAAGAAGTTACTCCTCTAATACAGTCTAAGTTTAGTCCAAGTCAAGACATTGTTTCTCTAGCAGAATGACAGGATTTGCTTTCTAATTATTAATTAGAATTAATTAATTCTAATTATTCACTTCTGGTAGCAAATTAGAATTTTTTCATATATTATAAATGGATTGTTATTTGAAGTTTGATTGCCGGAATACGTTTGTTTTTCTTCTTCAAAGAAAAGTAATTTTGATGTGATTGACTTGCCCGTTTTTTACTGGGATCGTTTTGGAGATCATCTTAGGAATATACAAGTAGATTTGTAAATAGAAAAAAAGTACAAGCCTTTTCTCAAACTGTAGTTTAAGAGTGATAGATCATCCTATCACAATGATATCTACAGTTAGCTAGCTACTTTCATTTCTTCTGTGCGATGGTATATAAACCATTCTTCTACAGAGTCTGACAAAATGTGTATACAGATTTTTTTCGCATCTATTTGCCAAAAAGGCTGCAAGTTGCTCAATGAAATCTCACAACTTAATGTAGTAAGAAATACATGTTCTCTAAGATATGAGAAAATGTAATCACCACTGCATTTTAAAAACAGATGTCCACATGTACCAACTATTTTTTCCCGGTTCCATGTTAACAAACTGAAACTTTAGAGAGCACTTACATGAAATTTGTTGCTGTCTTTTGAATGCAAAGACAATGAATATTTGGGATAAAGGAACAATCTGATAGTAATAGAAGAAGTATCATACTACAATCACATTGAATATCTGTGCACAAAGTATAATCTATTAAAAAAAAATAAATTGAAGGCCTTGGAGAACATTGTACTTTCGGGAATAACTAAACCCTTAAATGAAATAAAGTGAACATTTTCCAGTATGAATTATGAGAGAAAAAATAATTAGTCTTTATTCATTCAATTCTTCCTGTCTACTTCATGAAAAATAATCCCTACAAGCAACCAGAGTATTTTATATGCACAGAAGTAGTGCATTAAATACAGCAATGTGAAAATGCAGCAGAACAGTACATGAAATCCAACGTATTTTAAAACAATATTGCTAAAAAATAATAAAAGCCATCAAGGCATAACTTAAATGAATGTAAATAACAGGTTATTAAAACAAAATAATCAGGCATGAAGGATTTACATAATACTGCCTGAAACAAATAGAATCATAGAATTGCTCAGGTTGGAAAGGACCTTCAAGATCATCAAGTCCAACCACAACCTAACCATACTGCTCTAACAACCCACCACTAAATTATGTCCCCGAGCATATTAAAATACAAATACATATTACCACGGTCTTTTTTTTTTTTCCTATGCTTTTCAAAGTAAATCAAAAATGAGCTCTAAAGATAAGTCAAAAAGCTGTGCATAATGAGTCTACAAATACATCATGATCAAGCCACTTACCAATACAACATGTGGAATTTCTCTTTTCTTCTCAACACCTCCATGAAATGCAGTACCTTCCATCACTTAACTGGATAATCACATATTTTCTTGTAATAAATGCTGCATTGATATAATATATATTACATCATTTTCAAATTGAAAGATCTCATTATTTTGTACTCTTATGTTCCAATAACATTTAATGTGATAGCGAGCTTAAGTTCAGATATTTTCTGTCAGAGATTATACAAGTGTTGTCATGAGTGTTATGTCATTTGGAGCTGTTATACTGAGACCATGCTATGTTATTTAGTTGGCAGGGTAGGGGTTAAGATATGCTTTGTGGTACTGGATGTTGATCCCGCCTGAATTAAAGGTCTGTTACTAGAAAGGTATGAATAAATCATTAGGCATTCTGTTCAATTTTGTAAAAAACTGTTTCTACTTTTCAGGAATAGTAAATAACTGGATGATATAGAACTGCAAAATAGAAATCTCCTTGCTGTAGCTAGTGATCTAATTGTTCTAATATTCCATGTCTTTCAAAAACTCTGGTAACCAATGGTAGAGAAGCCCAAATGAAACACATCTGCAGAACAGAGACACTGTTACCCACATCCTTCTTCTCTATGAAGCAGAAATATAGTAGCTTTATTGCTTACTAAGTCTTCCAGAAACAGTAAGTCTGAATAACTTCTCCATTTTAATGTTGTTTTTTTTTTGGAGCAGAGGCTGGGGTTCAAATCAGGAACCATTTTCAAGCCATCGTATTTAAAATTGTAGAGGGGGGTGAAAAAAAAAACTCTTAGAAATTTTTTTTTCAAATTGATCATGCCAATTTTGTTTTAATCTTCATGTCTCCACTGGCACATCTCTCAGGAAAAGATATATTTTAAAGAATATTCACAAAAATAGTTTCAGGAAAGAGGATGAAAAATGTTCATTAGTCTTTGGACTGTTTCTGTGATGAGAAGAAATAGAGAAAAGGTATTAAACTGAGAGAATTGAGCGTACAAACCAAGTAATGTGACTAACAACTCTGTGTATCAAATAACAAAAGTAATGCTCAATTTTTTCATAAACATTAGAATGAAATGTATGCTAAGAAATTCATCTGACAAGAAATTAATATTAAACTATTTGCATTTTTTCCAGTATTGGAGAGGACTTCACCTAGAAATAGCCAAAGTTAATCAAGGAAAACTGTTCCCATAGAAAAGATTAATTGACCCAGACTGTATTAATTAGCAGAGAAGTGTCTTTGAAGTGATGTCCCTCCACCTGAAACAAAGTATTAAGAACGTAGACTTTTTCTCACAAAGCATAGTTAAAAAAATGTGTAAAAATCAAGACGTAGACTTGTGTTAGAAGATCGTATGCATTCGTCTTTATAGAACCAGTTTTATATGTGTAACACTATTGCAGGAATTATAAATATTTTATTCCAAACCTGTATAAACAGAAACTTCAGTTATCATATACTCTAGTTCAGAGCATATGAGATCATTACCACAAGAACATCATTTTTTCCCTTACAGTAATTACTGTAATGTAATTACTGTAATTAAATATGAATGAGTGAATTGACCAAAAGCACAATACTCTTTTCTCAAATCTACCCATAACTGAATTCAGCTAGATATTCAGTCACTCATGGGAGGACATGATTTGTTCAAAAAAAAAAAGAAAGAAAAAGGAAAAGAACACATATATGACTGTTGCTTAGACTTAAGAAGAATTGCAGCAAATTCTTTGGAAATCTCCTCATCACCAGTTTTTCCCAAACTTATTTTTCTCTCTTTGGTCAGCCACCTGTACTGTATTTAAATTATTCTCAGAGGTTTCTTCCATCTCTGTATCCAATTTGAGTTCATTGGTTGGTGAAAGACCCCACTTTTCTTGAGGAGTATTTCAAAATTTTTTTTAATGTACGCTGTTATTCATCAGGAAATATCAAAAAATGCTTCTGCAACACCACATCCTAAGAACTGCAGTTCTCATTTGCTGATTTTGCAAATTCACATCCATCAAGTTTCATTCTGAATCACAAGCCTTTAAAATTCACAACAAAGGGAAGTTTGTGAATCTGGGAAATCAAACAGAAAATGGTCTTTTCTTTATTTGTTGACTTTCATTTTTGAATACTGCATTTTTTTTCAAGTTACAAATATTGTGCAAGGTAGCATGTAGCTCAGAACATGCCTCAGCCTTTTTATTTTCTATTTCCATTTTTAAAGTTTCAGATGTAAATCTCAAGCCAGAAAAAAAGTCTTGTATTCATCTTCACAATAATGCTGTGCTGTATCTAAATTGTAAGTTGTGTTGATTTTAAGAATTCTAGTAGCACGATGCATACTTCATACATTACTTCTATTTTCCTCTTGCCCTTTCCACCTTGTTTGTAGTTTTGCATAATTTATAATCTGCTCAGAAGGGTGAGATAATTGCCTGGTTAAAGTGGAGAATACTGAGGCAGAGCTTGAGCCTGAAAATCCCTTCTTGGGTAAGCAGTCCTTACTCAAATAGGTATTAGCTAAAGGATTCAGGAGGAGAGTTTACATAAATGCAGTTTGTACCTGTCTGGTCTGGGAGGATGCTGAATACCGTGTTTGCTGTTTGCCATTAGAAATAGGTACATTTTCATTTTCCATTGTTCAAAATAACTGGAAAAGAACTAGTTCATTAGACTATGATGGATTTCTGGCACTTAGTTACTGCAAATTTTAAGACCAAATAAAACCAGTGCATCTCCAGAGACTTCAGCAGAATTCTACTGTTATTCACAAACAAACTCCCACTCCCATTTTATAATAAATCTTAAGATAATTTCCAAGTAATACTGTTTCCACAGAAAAGATGGGAACAGAAAGATGCATAACACAGTTTTATAAATCACTGCAAAGACCCAAGAGTTCAAAATGAAAGTATAGATTGATAAACTACAATAATACTTAGAAATTTTGACTTATTAAATAAATTGGGAAAAGATAAATATATATAGAACAGATATTTCTTAAGTTTTCTTAACTCTTCAGGGCTTTCATACAGTCTTGGAAAAAGACAAGGAAATGCCTAGCAAATTGCATTGTGAATAGACTAAATTAGCTACATGCCACTTTCTTTATCTTTGAGTCAATGGAAAATGCTTCCATTTCATTTCCAAAGGGAAAGGGGTAAAGAGGCTTTAATTAGTATTGCATAAACAACTCCAATACTTTCGTTAGAGAACAATAAACAAACGACAAAGAATTTTGATCTTCAGAAGTGACAAAATATTTGGAGAGAATCTGTGGAAGCAGTGAGAACAAAAATAAAAAAGAGCCTAATAGATGAGATATAATCTCTGCAAGAAGGACAAGATACACAGAGGACAGGCGAGAGCATAGGTTAGTAGGGGTTGTTGGGACTGACACATCTAATCCAAAAAGTAAACTAAACACAGAACCTTTGTATTTCAAAACCGTCTTAGGTAGCAGACTTCTGTGTGCCTTCTACCTTTTTGGTTTAGAAAGGAAAGTTAAAAAAACCCACAAACCTTTTCATGGAGAGTAAATGGCATACTTTAGACTCTCACTAAGTCTCAGTTCGTTTGCTGTTTGATTAGGAATGCATCTGAGCGTCTGGGCACTTTCTTTCAAACTTGTTTGCTTTTTCCCCCTCCTCTTCTCTTTACTCAACATTGTCTGTCCGTGGTGCCTAGATTTCAAAACTCTCTTTACCCTTTAAACTGTTGCTGTCAAAGATTACAATAAAAAGGAGATTCATAAGAAGAGTCTTCTGCCAGGACGCTTCTTCAATATATATTGTCATTATGTATCTTGACAGATCTGTGTGATTAATATTGTCATTCTAAGCCAATGAAATTGGTCCTGTCATCACCTTTAGAAGAGAAGGCACCCAAAAGAAAAAGTTCATTTCAGGGTCTTACATGGGAGATGAAATAAACTTTTAAATTATCATAATGCAAAAGGCAAATCCTTTCCTTGAATATGCTCATCCCAGACTGTTGCTAGCCATGTCTCCTACTACATGATTTTATCCCTATCTGAATCTAGTATCCCTAGTACACTTTCATTAGTTGCATTCTCCAGCATCACAGGGTATTTTCACACAACTTCACACAGCCATATGTTGTTAGTCATTTATCATCCTTGTCTTAAATTCTTCTGCTTCTATAGACACGCAGTAAAACTCTCAGGCCAAATAAAAGCTGTCAGGGAACAACACAAATCAATCTTAAGACCAGGTAATGGACTAATTTAATTGATCAAAAAACATTTACAATAAAAGCAATAAAGAAATAAACACTGCAACTTTATCAAATTCCTTTTTGCTTTCTCTATCTGAATTTTTTTTTTCCTTCTTCCTGCTGACAGTACATAAATGTCCACAGAAACTATATCTTCTTTGGGCAGGGGTGATATTTTTGATAAAAACTGTCTGCTTCCTTCCTTTTTCCTTTTTTGCTACGTGAATGAAAAATTCCTCTGCAAAACTGCATTTTTGTCTGAATTGATTGCCTGAACCTTTAATTCTAATGTTTCAATGGATTGGCTCCTGGAGATTATATACGTGTCTTGTATTTCATAGACTTTTAGTTGTGATAATTTAGGCTTAGATTGCTGATAATGTTAGACCATTAGAGAATATATAGTATGACAGCAGTCATAAAACAGGCATTTGTTACTGCATTGTGTTTTATGTTGGTTAATGGTGTGTCCACAAATGTTTTCAAAACATAAAAGATACCAATATTTTAATGATGCAATAAGACTGAATCAAATAAAATGCCATATCTTTGTGACAAGAAAATTTATTTCAAAACAATGGCACCAGAATTTAAATGAAAAGTTTTATAGAAAAGAGTATGAACTTGTCAGAGTTTTATATATGTTTGTATTTATTGGTGCGCTAAATTGATTATATACAGTAAATGGCATTGCTGCTATCACACCATATTCTGATCATTTCCATATGCTCTCAGCTTTTATTTTGACTTGGCAATTATGAATGTATTATCACAGTTATGTGAGTAGGTTACGTTCTGATGGGAGAAAAAGTGATTGATTGAGTAACAAAATAACACAGGAACAGAGAAAAGTTTAGGCACCATACTGGTCAGTCAGAAATCCAAATTCCTGAATACTTGCAGGCTTGAGAATACGTGATGTTTTTCACACACAAAAAAAGATTCCTGACCTGAATTTTATCAGAGTCACAGCCAGATATGGAGCCTATCGTAACAAATGTGAAGCTGCTCAGATTTGAAAATAGCACCGTGATATTTTGACAGTGATGTTTTTTGGTTATATCAGCATTTCACAGATAAAGTAAATGGACAGGTGAGAGATTAAGCTACTTGTCCAGACCAAAGAATTTCACACTTAAATTCTGTCTGCTGCTACTAATGGTCTTTGCAATGAGTAACACAGCTCTTCTTTTCTAAAACAGATGGATCTAGAAGAACAAAGAACTGCTGACTTCTGCCATAGAAGCATTTGCCAGTCTGTGCTGGATAAAATCGTATCCTTAATCTCTTTGTGGCTTTTCCCCTTGTGTGAACCTTGGGGATGTAGGCCTCCAGCAGGAAGCTCACTCACCTCACCAGGGGTACCCCCAGCACAGAACAGCTCCAAGAGACACTCCAAGCCCCAGCAAGGTATGGAGATGGAAACAAGGATGATGCTGTTTTTACTGCTCTTCCAAACTCAGACATGAAACAGGAGGCAGCAGTACAGGGAGGAGCACTGGTGAAGAGAAATACATAAAAATGGTTCCCATTTCACAGAAGATATCCTAAGTATCACTCATCCTACTACAAAGGGTTTCTCTTCCTCTCTTGGAAGAAGAACTGCTGCAGTGAAGTTACATAATTTGAGCCAATGAGGACTCACGTGCAGTGTTCCATGGGGTTAGAAGGAACCTTCTGCAAGTATAGAAGAGGTTTGAGACACAGGTTGTACCAGTGCTATACCACAGGATCTAAGAATAAAGGTTGACAGATATGCACAGAGTATATCAATGAGAAAGAGAGCAAAAGATAGAATGGAGTAAGAAATGGGGCTGCTTACTTTCTGCCTAAATCGCTTTTTCCCGATACTTTTTTCTAAGTCAGCCTACTTTTGCCTCCACAATATACCAGCATTCACCACTTATGCCAGAACTTTAGTCAGTGGTAAACTTGACTTAGCTGGTTATAGAATAATTGCAAGAATTTTAGAACAATAACTCCTCCAGTATTTGCCATGTCTATACTGTGAAATCATTGTGTTGTATTATCAGCTACAAACCCTCATAGAATCTTAATTGGATACAAATAGTTTACTGAGGATTTTGTTTGTGGTGATATACCACCACATTTTGATTTTCACTTGAAAGAGCATATAAATGTATACTGCTTATAAAGTGGAACTATTTTTGGTGAGCTCTTTAAAAAAAAAATTATGGACAATTGTCATTTTTTTATTCAGATTGTTTTCAGTGGCAAAACTGACTGTGATTTCTTTATTTTGCAACATATTTTCCCCAAAATGTTATTGATTTCTATGCACATTGGATCTTGGTTGTAGGCTAGCAAGATCACAGGGAGGAGTTTGGTGGAATAAGCTTTCAGGCAGCATAGATCACCTGCAAAGGTATGAGCAAACTCCAGAGATTTTGGTGGTTGGTATTTTCTTAAGTCCAAAGTATGTAACTGTGAGAGGAATATACATGATACATGGAAATCAGATGCTTAAAAGTATTAAGAGAATATTATGTTCCATCCCTGGAGGAATTCAAGGCCAGTTTGAATGGGGCAGCCTGATCTAGTGAGTGGCAGCCCTGCCCATGGCAAGGGGTTGGAACTGGGTGATCTTTAAGGTCCCTTCCAACCTAAGCTATTCTATTATTATTTCGTTCTATGATTCCGTGGCATTAAAAACTTAAGCAATGAACTTCATGCTCAGGTTGCATATGCATAAAGCTGGAAAACAGTACTCTATTTCTAACTAGCATTATCTGAAAAGCGATAGGATTTGGCATAATAAAAAGTAAAAATACTTTAGAAATTCAAATTTTAATTACTCCAAAAAATTCTATTTGTACCAGAATGTGTTGCTAATCTAGTCTTTATAAAGGGAAATGAAAACAGAAATTTCTATAAATACAGCTAAGGTTTTTGTCTGACCTGGGGAGAGCACATCCTTGGCTCATGGATTAGTCATAGTAAGTTCCTGAAAGGAGAGAGAGAACAAGCTCTTTGACTTTATTTTATGCCCATGTGCCTCATAAGTGATGGAAGTCTGACAAAGCCGTGCAAATGATTCACAGTTCTATTTTGTATTATAAGACCCATCTTATGATTTCAGAAGAAATGGAAATGTCGATAGGATTGAGCCTTGACAGAAGATTGGTGAGTTCAGCAGTTGGCATGGTTTATGTCACATCCTTTAGAAGGCTTTTGAGGCTTTTTGCCTACTTCAGAGATCCAGAAGTCAACAGAAAATTGTCTTTGCTTTTAATACTACTGTCCATCACAGCATAGCAATGGGTATGCAATAAATATTTCAAGATGAAAAGGTTGTAGATTAAAAATGCTTTAAATAGAGTAGATACCACAAAACTGTACTTACATGTTACTGCCAACAGAGCAAACCAGATCTGACCACAGCCAAATTAAAAAAGAAAATTTAATGTGTTCTTATTTTTTATTCAAGAGCCTACAGTCTTTATTCACGTAGGTTTGTTACAGCTATTTGCAGCTTGTTTTCCAGTCTGTGGATGTCTCAAGTGACAAGCTGGTAAACATCTTTTTAAAGCAAGTTAAAGGGTGTATATTTTTTCCACTGAATTTGCACTAAATTTAACTTTACTTTGGGAAATAGTGCACCATGTAGTAGGGCCCTCAGGTTCAACAAAGCAGTTGGGCAGCTCTACTAAACCAACAGCCATCAGGCACCCCCTCCCTCTCTAAGGCAACTACAAGGGTAGTTGGCTGGGCTGTCAGACAGCAACAACCCACAGAGGCACAGATATGGCCCCACAGCTACTTCAAAAATGTACAATTTAATTTTAACATCATCCTTTCTTTTCAGCAGCAGTTCTCCTTTTTCCTAACTTGAAAAAGCAGCTGTGGTGTCAACAGGCACATTATACAAAAATAAACCATTTGATAAGTGGATGAAGAGGGACACTCTTTGATCAGCAGAATATGCAGACATTCACTAGTGCAAAGGGGCACTAGAGGAATTCCTAAGAAGTAAGTTCCAGCACGGGTGAATTTGTTGGAAGGCTACTTGTGTGAGAATCTGCCAGGCAGCTAGAAAGAGCTGTAAGCTTCCAAACCATATGATCGAAACCAAAGGGGAAAAAAAAAGAAAAAAAGAAAAAAAGAAAAAAAGAAAAAAAGAAAAAAAGAAAAAAAGAAAGGACTTCTGCTTTCAAAAGTATTCCAAAGGCCTAAAAATAGATCATGGAGAGATGAATCAAATAATAATTTATTCAGAAAACTAACTTGCAGACAGAATACACAATCCTTTGATGTTTGAAAACTATTGAAGAAAGTCAGAATATCTCAAAATATTGCTGTTTTGAGTTTTCTTCCTTCCCTTTCATTTCAATGAAGATTACTATGTGAGTATACTTTTCTACTGCTACTTGATTTTCAGACATCAATAAAAGTAGAAGAGGAGTCCATAGCTGTGTGTAGATAATAGATTTCTGTGTGCTGAAAAAGTAACAGTAAATCCTACTCTAGCAGAATACACACATGGTTGAATAACCAAGTTTAGGATTCTCCAAGATTACATTTTGTTCAACCTCTTGACAAAGTTTAGTTCTTTTAAGTTACTATTTTTTATTTTTTTAATTTTTTCTTAAATTAATAAATTTCTTTGTACAAGTCAGAAAAATTTTATTCTGTTCATCCTACTTCTGATGAAAAATGAAGGCTTTAAGAGGTATTCCTTTGTATATACTCCTCATATATGCAGAGGGAAACTATTCTTAGGGGAATTAAATCCTATGATCCATATTTTCTATAATAATTTGAAAACTGGCCCTTGGACAGACCAGTTGTACTTACTGACAAAAACCTGGTAACTGACAGCATCTTTAAGTCCCGTGTTATTACTCCTGATAATTTCCTTTTGCATTTTAGGACTTGAAATGTCCAGTTGATTTAGCCAATCAAGCAGAAAAGTAATTTAGTGAGCTCTTTTCCCCTCTTAATTTTCCTCCTGCAATAAGAATACAAACAGTTTATCAGGAGGTAACTTTCTGGGAAAATCCCCAATTGCTGGTTTTAGAGATTACCAACAGTTACTGAGGATACCAGAGTTTATGAGACTGGCAAATCCAACACCTGCAGAAAGATAACAGAGGAACCCAGCACTGTTTCAGAAGCACCAGTGGTATCTCAGTCGCAGCTAGATAAATATCACATGACAAGAAGCGATAACAAACATACTGCCATAACTGGGAAGATCTCCGTTTACAAAGATTAAGGAGGAAAACACAAGGAAATGCAGTTAAACAAAGAACCTAAATGATACTTCTACTTTACACCAGTTGTGGAAAAATCAATAGAAAAATATGAAGAATGAACTCAGTGTATTGGGATCCTTGCAAAGATAACTCAGAGCCAATGCTACCAGGAGGATTTAAGCTCTGCTCTGATCTGGCTTTCAAATGCATGCAGTTTACTTTACAGAAATTGTGTGTGTTGCAGTGGAACATGTCAGCTTCTATTAGTTGATGACAAAATGCAAAGCACACGTGGAGCTGTTTGGGTAGACCTGATGGACTCATACTACTGAAATTGACATCACACCCTGCCCCTAATTTCATAACCAAATACTGAAATAAATGATGCTTCCATTGCTGAATTGTGCTGCCTTGGCTCTTCAGAAAACAGTCTCTACATAAATATTAACAAAATCACTTCCACTTGAGTGTAACTTATATTCAGATAGAGAACGGATGGGGGTAAAGAATTATGTGTATTTTTCATCAATTTGCCCCACATTTTATGTTATCAATGTATTAATTTCAAATTATTCTACCGGTGCCTATTTGAAAGCAATATGAAACAAGAATATCTTTCTTAATTTGTTGGGTAACATGACTAGAAAAATTAATAACTGCCAAAATTTTAAAGACCTTGAAGGATGAGTATAACTTCAGTTTTTTACCCAGTTCTTCCTGACTTTTGCTTTTACATTATTTTAAGGCTTAATTACATACCCGCCTAAAAATAGTTCCAGCTTAAATGTCATAGTTCTTGCTACCATTACTGGATGAAAAAGTTATGATTCATTCTTTACATGTAATGAAAATACCTAGAGATGAGACATCCTTCTTAAAATAATGGAATTTTATTTTAGACTGTATACAACAAAAATGGGAAAATATAGCAACAGCTGCTGTTTTATTTTGTTTAACAAATATAAACCTGTAAATCTATTGACCATATAAACCTACATTCATTTTTTTGAGACAACACAATGCTTTACGAATTATTACAATTGTGAACACATGAGAAACCTGGAAGGTCTTTGAGACATTTCCTGACTTCTTCCCAAACAACATCAGGCTTTTGAATGAAGACTCTTCCACAGCTACAGCCTCAGGCCTATCACACAGCAGAGACAGGCGGGAGGGTACTTCCTTCTCACCTATGTTCAAAAGAGCAAGCGTGGGATTACCTACCTGTCTCTATCGTGAAGAAAGTGTTCTTTCCTCATCATGCTACTGCCTGCCTGGGCTTCATCCTCACCATAAAACTGAATACATGTCTTCAGCATTTCCTGTTGTCCTTCTTCAGACCCAGGATGGCCTGTTTTGAGCAAGTAAATGCTGCTAAGTACCTGTTCTAGCAGATGAGACTTCAGAAAATTCTTGAATGTGGTCTCATATTTTGTACACAGCATTTCCCTTTCTTGTATGTATCAAAGGCCAGCCCTAAAGTAAAAAGGTGTTTTACTAACATTTTTCAAACTAGTTAGAGCTACTTGATATCAGCCATAACCTTGGGACTGTTTACTGCCAGAGAGGGTTCATTAAAGAGCTTTAAATCTTTCTCTTATAAAAGTTTTCAGTTGTTTGAATTAACTGACTAGTGCTGAATGCTCACTGCTCTGGTCAAGGCAGGGAAAACATTGTGTACTGTTCTGCTAGCCTGATGTTTGCTATATAAGCTTTCTGAAGCTTATCATTAAAACAGGCTTTGGTGTGGCTGAGACTGTAACTCAGTTAACAGTGCCAAGAGCTGATGGGATAAACAGCACATTGATTTTTTTTTATTGACTTATTGATGAAGCTGTTTTTTGCTATTTTCTTATGTGTTCACACAGCATGTACGCCCCAACACTTGGTGGCCCATTGCCCCCTAAGTCATTGATGTACTCAGAAGTTTTATGGCCGGCCTTCCGGCAGGAAGTTATACACAGTCTGAACTTCAGGCATGTGAACCATCCCATTGAAGTTTCCCATTTCAAGTTCATGCCCATGTGTCTGTAGAATGATAGTATCTCAGCATCTTCATGCTTCTCAATTAAAGGCTAGTAATTGGAGCCAGCTTCCAGTAGTATGGGCAACATTTCCTTATGCAGCACTGAAGTCTCAGAATAGGAGCTCCTGTAACAAAAAGAGACAAAAAGGATAGCCCAGGGGAAGTCAGATTTACCGTTTCTGGATGGGCCTATCTCATGTATTTCAAATCCCAGTGGCCTTACCAGGACTATAGCTTGTGCAAAGTGATGGCTGTGTACTCTTGTCCTCAGCTTGTCTTGCTGTACCAGTAACTACTAATTTTTCCTGTACCTGGAGCTGGCTACAGTGACCATCATTCTTGGCATTACCTTAGCCCAGAGACGCAAGTAAGGAGACCAGAGATAAAGTGACACCAAAGCAGAAAAAAGGGATCCCAGGAGTACCAAGCCTCTCACTGAAGAAGCTAATTTCTCCCTTTTGTTCTGGAGCCAAAGAGTTCTTAACATCTTTGAGGCCTCTTCAGAGCCTACTGTTCATCGCCTTTTCCACATATCTGAAGCATAACCTCTGGCTTATTTTCATCTCAACACAAAACTGAAAAGCTATCAGAAGAGAACACCAGTGGAGAAAAAGTTGATGAAAACTCCTGACTACTTGGAAGACAAAATCAGAAATGTTCCAGGTATTTATCATAAATGAGTTGTTCGGACTATAAGCTATCTCTATGAAGAGAAATGTTGTCTTTGCTCCATTCTCTGTAGTGAGGACATTTGGACTGCATTAAACCACAGAGTGGGAGGGGATTTCAAAAAATTTTCCCTGCCAAAATTGCATGTAAGGCTTCTTAAAAAGAAATGAGAGTCTGATTGTTATAAAGCTTAATGTTATGATGTTTTCAATTAGTTTAAAAGCTTTTTTTATTGATCATTTTTATTACGGTTGTTCAGTTATTTTGTAACTCTTATTTGGAATAAGTCACAGTTTATTTAAAGCATCTTGAACTACATTGCTTTTTCAAGTCTTATCAAGCACAAGTACTGTGCTGGGCCAGTCTGTACGCTTGTAATACTAATACTTTAGTATTTTAATGTAATGTTTCAGTGTTCGTTTTGTGTTTGTTTTTTCATCCATTGACCTAATTTTGTGGTACTTCATGTAAGGTTTAGCTTCAGTTTATTTGAGGGTGCTAGACACCTTGTAGAATTTTAGCTATTGTTTTCTGAGATTTAACAAATTCTAATAGATTTGTCTACAAGTCAAATATGATATGGAGACTTCTGTGAGTAGATTTGTTTACGCTACTCTATATCTTACTTTCCTAACTTATGTAATTCATCCTTTTTCATTTGCATTTAACAATTTAATTTCTGGTTAAGCATTTTTTGTTCTGCCTTGAGTCTAGTTTCTGCATGTTTTGTTATTTTCCAATTAATGATTTTAAAATTAACCAGCTGGTGTGTCAAGAAGTTCAGCACTGTTTGGATGATATCCGTGCCACATAAACTTTTAATACACAAGCACAACAGATGAGTTGCAATGCAATACCTATGCTGAAGATTTGCCACAGCTGAAGATTTAGTATTAATTGAATATAAATTACAATGACATAATTATCCTAAGTACTTTAAGCTATTAAATAGAAGTAACTTGATCTATTTCTAAACCAATTCTAAGCAGCGGGGAATGTGAGGGAGAGGGAGGAGGTTGTGAAGGAAAACTGGAGAAAGAGAAAGGAAATGGAGAAAGGAATGAATTAAAGAAGATCAAATGTTTTTTTATGAAGGGAAACACAACTATAAAATTACCTGTGAGAACAAAAGAACACATGACAGATTGTCTGCTATTTTTTGAATAATTTATGGATGTAAATTTAACTGTAAATCTTTTGATATTGTATATTTAAGAAAAGTGTAAGTAACACTTAAGAAATTACTGCAGTGATTATGGATATCTGTGCTTCACAAAGAAATGGGGAGAAGTAATAAGTAGAATTGGAATATTTCATTCCTAAAGCTGACACCATATTCCTTTTTTCCTTTCTGTCACAAAAATCCTTTCTCTGCATAACCAGTCCCAAACACTGACTGACATGTCCCACAGCTATAAAAAAGGACTACACTGTAGGAGAACTGCATCACTAAACAACCTCAGCATGCATCTGATATTATTAGCTTGTCCTTAATCAACCCAAAAGAGAGAAGACACCAGGAAGCTGGGATCAGTTTACACTGGTGTCCAATAATTTAGCAGTTATTCAGGTGCATGTCTTTTTTTCTTTCTCTCTCTCTTTTTTTTTTTTTTTTTTTTTGCTTTTCCCTAACCCTATCTGATGTTGGCTTCTTGGCTTCTTGATGCTATTCATGTTTACAATGTTTTGACAGATGGCAGGCTTAGGGCATATTGCCCTTTCCACACAGAATTCAGGGGAGAATAAAAAAGGTGTTGTCAATGCTTTGGATAGCCTTTCTGAACAAACAGACTTAGCTCAAGTCACTAGAAGTGTAAAAAAAAGAGGAGAAATAGGACTGTGACCAGAAATAAGGGCCAACCATATAAGTTTATTTTAAACTTCGAAAGTGGCAATATTACTCTGAATCTGTTTCTAAAATTCAGCATATGAGCAGAAGGGAGACAAAACTGAAGTGAGAATGAATGAACTTCTTATGCACATTATGTGGCACCATTCTAATAATGTGGAAAATTTGTAATGAAATAAAATGTTTGAGCATTTACAAACTGAAATAAGGGACGCGTTTAAAACTTTTGTACAGTCCTTGCCACAACTCAGTGATTCTTTGTGTGGAGGATAAAAAAAAAAATTGGAAATATAATTCCACAAGAATTGGCATAAAAACATAAGTTTGCCAAAATTGAAAGATCAAGGTTTAAGCAACACTCAGTTTGGAGAAAGAAAGCTAAGCTTTTAACTTCAGACAGTCCCCATTTCTGATTAAATTCTTTAGCACTCTGATTTCCTTTCCCAGAATATGAAATCAGATCACAGAAAGGGGAAAAAAAACGATCCCAGAGAGGAGACCATTACTGACGGAAGCCATGTGTCATTAATTCGGTTATAAATTATTAGCTGAAAGCAGCCTCTCAGCGTTCGTATTTGATGAACAAAAATTGATTGCTTCAAGGGCATTTCAATCCTTTTGATGTTACCATCTTTTAGTCCACCACAAATCTGAATCCTTAACAGAATGATTATAGCATTATAGTAATCCTAAGAGCCAATACTAAAGGATTTGGAAGAGCAACTGAGATCAATAGTTTGAAAAAGCATGTCTTTTTGAGTTGACAGAGCTGTCTAGCCTGATAGTGAACCTGAAAAAAATAATAAGTGGGAACTAAGTACACAGGCAATCTGCAGACTGAGCTAAACTGTGATGATGAACCATTTTTTCTGAATTGTGGTATACACCAAGCAGCTCCAAATATTTCCACAGGATTTAAGCAAAACTAATGGCAACCAGGAGATATTTTACTAACAATAAAAAAGTAGTTTCAGAAATAAGTTTGCGGGTGTTTTCAGAGCTTTGTGAATTGTTCTGGAGTTTGGGAAGTTCTGTGAGGTCAACATTTGTGTTTTGCATAGACTTCGAGATTATTTGAACTGGGATTTGAGGCAACGTTGTCTTAATGATTGTCTTCCTTTTAGTTGCTTTGAAATCTAGAATCCGGGCCATATTCCAACATAGAGATGAAAGTTCAGTCCTCTCAGCAGTTGAATTGTGAGATATAGAGTAGACAGCAGGACCATACATTCTTACTGTGTAATCTCTACCAAATTTTAAAACTGTTTAAAGTATGGAAGGAAAAGGCAATATTTGTGCAAAGTTCAAGTTGTGCCAGGTTGTAAGTAACAGTTTCCCTTGGACAACAAGTGAAAAAAATTAGCTGAAAGCTAATGCCCTCTTCAACAGCTCAAGGATTAGCATAAAATTATACTCTGAAGGAAGAAAAAGAACAGCATTGCAACAGTGGGGTATTGTTAAAGATCACTGGAATGGAGAGAGGGAAGAAAGAGAAGAAAAAAACCCTTGCGCCAAGACACTGCAAACTGGTATAATGTTTAGCAGATATTTAACGGTTCTTTTGGTGTGCTAAACAACAGATTAGCTTCATAGTACTCAAGTGAAAATTCAGACAAATTCATATGCAACACATCTGGAGAGCATCCCATGGCAAATGGTGAATGGCTAAGTAATCTATTTCAATGGCAAGACATGTAGTGATAATTTATTGTTTGTAACAAGGGCTGTGAGCCCACCATTAATTCTAATGCAAAAACTTCTAAAAATTATGTGGAGGATAAATGCAGGACTTCCAACAATAACATTTCTGCAGTGAGACTTATGTCACTGATACATGCTATTGTTAACTTAAAGACATGAAAGTCTCTTTCAAAAGTATGTGTTTTTCAATTCTGTACGATCTTGCATATGAAGACTAGTGAAAAAAGTTTGGCATGTACCTTTTATGCTACTGCAGATGATTTTCTTTATGGGCCATAGCTTTTTAGCTTGGTTCATGTTTTCACGTTTCTTACATCTGAAAGAGTGGCACAGATTAAATGCACATTAAAGACATGATTTCAGAACATTGTGTTGAAGCAGGTTTAACCCATTATTTTGAAGCTGTGCATGATAACATGTGATCTTTAAGCTTAACCTTTATCTCAAGCTGTTTAAAATGTTTTGTAGCTGTTCTTGTCTAAACGAATAAAGAGGATGATAAGCAGGAACTGGCATAAATAATAGCTGCTTAAAATGGGTAGAGAAATTGATAGCCTTACAAATGGTAGCCACCTGTATTGGGAAACTAAAGAGTGAGTATTCGGTAGAGAAGACTGGCTGGAAATCTGGCAGCAAAGTATAGAAAAGGAAAAGGGAGAGAGGTCTTTTTAAAATGCTCTGCTAATCATGCAATGCCACATTCAAGCTGTGAATTTAGATTAAGTATCATTGGTGGTCTGCCGACTTTATCCAGACAACATACTCCTTCAGTAAGTTACAAGAGTTCATCAGTGTTAGAAACTGTCTTGTCTGATGAATACATCAGCCTTCATTTTCCCTTTTTATGGGAATGTGAGTTGGACTGTGGTCTATATCCTTCTACCACATCACACACTCTCTCTAGCAGAACCAGATATTACGAGCATGAAAGAGAACAAGACTCTACCTATGTCATGGCAAGATCTCATGGAAAAACCTGCAAGCACTGATGAACTTTTAACAGAGGTTGACAGAGGTAGTGTTAATTAGCAATGTACAACTAACCAACAAAAGGCAAGGATACAACTCGCAGGCAGCAGCAGATGAGCAGAGAAAAGGAGACAACAGCTTAACTATTGTAAACACATAATACAGTGATATGCATGTAAGACTTGTAGGCAAATTTAAAAAAAAAAAAGGTGACTGTGAGGCCTGAGACAAAATCTGAACCTGTGCTTCCAATAGGGAGAAACAAATATCCAATGCTGTATTTTATGCCATACTCGTTTCCCATACTAGATATCCTACTTGTGAGGCTAAGTTCCTGAAAATCATTACATCATCTTCCATCTGTGACTTACAGTCACACAAACGCAAGTCATCTTCTGCAACAGAACCAGGGCTTTGAAAGATGCTGAACCTCTCTGATTGGCTGCATGTCACAGGTGGTAAAATTCTTATTTTCTTCAAAGTAGGTTTTTTTCTCTCAGCCCATAAAATTTTTGCATTTTCTGCAATTTATAAAAAGTAACAGCTCATCTAGCATGAAGCTGCTGTAGAATTGCTTATCCTAAACAGTTTTTGTATTTCTCTCCAGCTTCAACCTGAACAGGTAGAAAACATCTGTTACTAGACTTACCCTAATGCATAGGAAAAAATGTAGTATGGAACCATTACAGAAAGAATTCTACACTTCCTGCTTTTAAGTTCTGACACATTCATCTCATTCTGTAATTCTATAAGAAACTTGTGGACGTATATCTATAGATTACTGCTGCGCTGGATTTGAAATGTACATGTACCTCTCTCAAATTATTGATATGATTCTTTGCAGTTGCTTTGTCAAATGTATATTCTGTAACAAGATTAACATTCTAGCCAAAGTAACTTTACGATAAAAAATATACAGCAGAACAATTTATATCCTTTCTATCTACAGAATTTTCCACACAAATGGAAATCTCTGTACAGTGGGTAGTTTCGAAAGGTCTTAATAACATTGGTGGCAGTTTATACATATTTGTTCAACAATGGAATGAAAATAAACTGGGAATAAGAAAATGTTATTGTAAATATCAATAAGTTTCAGTAAAATTTTTTTTAAAAAATCATTAAGAAAATACTTGGAGCTTGCACAGATCCACGTAGATACACAGAATCTGATTTTACAACCACAGACCCTTAAAAAGATTTCATCTGGGAAGAACCTTAAGAGGTTTTTTTTGGTCCAAACCTGCCACTCATTACCCGAGGCAAGACTACCTGTTATCAAGACCAGCTTGATTGTGTCATGGCTATAAATAACTCAATTAGTTTATGCTCTTCAGCTGTGAGAAGAGAAGGCTCAGAAACCTTGTAGGTGAGCTGTAAAAGGTATGGCTTCTCATAGCATCTAAAGAATTTACTCCCTCAGCATTTAAGAAGCATTCTCATTCTTGAAGTTGCCCTATCAGCTTCTCAGTCCTTTATAGCTCACTATAGCTCTCTTTTTATGTTACAAGCTTTTACTAGTTTCTTACTTGCATGCATAGTCTTAATGAGATTACATAACTTACTCCTGCTGCGTTCAACAACAATCAGATAACCGCTCTCCTATGGGTGAGGTTTGCTCAATAGTACTCAACATCTACTTCACACAGGTACTTTACAGGTGTTATGTGTACAGTGGTTTATTTACTGATGAGGACTGTTAAACAAAAGACATCAGAGTTTATCTTGAAAAAATTAAACAAAATCATAAAATTTTAATTCCACAGCAATTAAAGCTGCATAACATGGGTTCCCAAAAGAGAATCTCACTTTAAGAATTATATATCAGATCTCCTGAAGGCTTCCTATTTACTATTGGTTAATTTAAAGATAATCACAAATATATATCCAGTATGAGAAGGATGCTCTGTGGAGTAAATACAGTGACTGAATTTGCCTTATCCATGATTATATCCCACTTGTGGATTACAAACATTTATGATTAACAAATGCAAAAATCTTTCTCCTCCTCTACTGATGACATTTGGAATCTGTTATTAAACCCCAAAGGCATGAATTTGTAATTCTTTCTATTCAGCATCATTTCACTGCAGTTATTCAGGCTGATTATTCAAGATATTTATATCTGAATGTGTTTAGTCCGCACCCGCATGAGTACCACTAGCATCTTCCTTACACCCTAATACTTTAATAATCACTCAACATTGTCTCTGCTTGAACCAGTTGTTCTGCCTATGCTAACCAGCAATTTCTCACAGAATACAGTATCAGTTTACTAAAGATAAGCTACCTTACATCTGCTACACTTGACTTGTTAACTAACATGAACATACAAGAATTAGTGTGTACTTACTCAAAACTGAAGCAAAATATTTAGTTGTGGGACAAGCTTACATCCATTCTGACTACTTCCAGATGAGAATAGCCTCCCCCATTTTGTTTATAAAGCTAAAGAATGTTTGTTTCTTTGTTGAGAATTCCTTTGTGATGTCTAACTTGGCACTGCTTCTGCTGTCTTACAAGTTTTAACTGTTCTTTGTATACTTCATGAGTTCTAGAATGTCAGTTTCTTTAACAGTCCTTTCAGCCTGTGTTCTCTTACCTCAGCGTTAAATTCAATACCTTTTCTCACATTTTGTCCTTATTTTGAAGATGGTTATTTTTTCAATCAGGATAAGAACATAACTTTCAACTTTGGATAGAGTTCCAAGGACAATAAGATTTTGATCCCTTGACTTAAAGTAAATCCAAGTCTTGTCTGTATTCTGCCCTCCTATTTTATTAGTCCAAATGGTACAACTGATTAAATTCAGTTAATTTAGTAAGCTCAATAAGGTTACTAAGTAAAGAAATTAGAATTCAGAAGATATCAGATACAAAGTTACTTATGCAATTTTAATTCAAAATCTTTATGCATACACGTTATGAGAGGGTCCTTATGAACCACATTATTACTTCATTCAACACACAAGATGGACAGTATTTACTGGATACGTAATCAATCACAATCATTAGTTTTAACCTATTGTTCATGTGAGTACTCCCATCATTACTTGGTGTTCACCATCCAAACCTTTCACAGAGTAAAGGCACATTTCCTTGCAACTCTGCTATTCTGCTGTACTCATCACCTAATTTACTGTAGATATCCACAGCCTTCACTTCCAGTAATATGTCACAATTTCTTCAGTAGCTCACATTCCAAGACTTTAAATGGAATCTACAAATAAGCTGTTTTTAAAAAAAAAAGTTATTTGTAATCAAACATATTAAGTAGGTTTAACTGGTTGTCTATGGAAGTACTCGCAGGAATTCTTTCATAAGGGCATGCCATGCATAGGAGAGTTTTTTAAGATAGCATTTTGCTCCTTTAATTAATAAGGCAGTGATCCTACACGCTTTTCTATATCTTTTTTACTTATTCCGTGAACAAGAAGTTTAGTTTCTGTGGCCAGCTCCAGGAGGGGGCTAGGTGCAAAGTGGACTTAAAGCCAGATAGAAAAATAAATGTTAATTATTGAAACAGATGATTTTAAAATATTGATTTGGCCATGAAAATATTCCATCTTATTTCCCTATGGCCTATTTCCAGGTACACAATTTGAGGTTTCCACTGGGTAATGGAATTAGCTGTTGCTGTACTGAAGTGGAAAGTCTCATGTGGCTCTACTCCACTGTTTTTAAGCTATGAACATCAGTTTATTCCAGTATGAAAGAATCAGAAATCATGAATCTACTTGTCCAAGACTTACTCTGAGTTGTACAGAGTTGTGAGCTATGCAGGAATTTTCAGCAAGCCTGACCTCACTTATTTTTAAGTGGTAGAATCTGCAAGTTCCCAATTGTAATGTTTCCAACAAATCGTGCTATTGTGAGGACTAAGTTAATAGTACTTGTCAACAGTGTGAAAGGACAAAACAATGTGACCAAGTATTCCCAGAGGGAGAATAATAGTGACATGAAATATATGGAGGCATAAGATAGCCCTGCAACTCCTCAGGCAGCTGGGGAATGACACCTATACAGACAGCATGACAGTAGTTGGCACTGTGGGAACTGAAACTGCAGAGCAACAGAAACATGGAGAGCCCAAGAATCTGCAAAAGTTAAGGTTAGCATTTGTTATACTTTATTCCAAAGAGCAATTGGCAAAACTACACTGGGGAAAGATGCTGTGTCCTATTTGGCCTCTGCTGCCCTTAACTAACTGCTGCCCTTAACTAACTTAGATGTGGAACGGACTGTAATACAGCACAGGTTCCCTACTCTGAACAGGACATGTCTTTATATCTTGTATCAAAAGCAAGAGAGAGTGATTTCTTGACAAGACATATAAAACATAAGCAGACATCTCAGTGAAGCATTACAAAACTCAGAGCAAAACCATATGGCCACCGAGCTTCTACATTAATTGATGGCACTAGTATTCTCTCCATGGGACAAAAAGAATTCCTTGAATTTTCTTATCAGTGTTTCCCTTTCCCTTAGGGGAAGTGGGACTAGCATTCGGTAATTCTATCTAGATACCACTAGAAAAGAAGAGCCACATGGCAGCTTTTTGATATGCTTGAGATCAGTCATTACTGACCAATATAATGAAGTCATCAGCTCTTTTGCATTTATGCTTGTACTCTAGTCTATCCAACTTTATTTCTATTTTTTAAAGTATTATCTCAGTAGAAGAGTATGAAGATCTGATATGAATTGAGCCTAGTAAAGCCAGCCAATTCCATGTAACGCTAGGGCAGCATACCATAGTTTATTTCATTGGAAATTCCGGCTCAGTCCCACAGATGGGAAGTAGGTCAGGGGAAAGATGTCATTACATAAATATAAGATCTTAGAAATACTGTCCATGGACTATGAGAAAAATTAGTGCATAAAGCATAATGATAACACTTTTAAAAAACAGTTTAAATGCAACAGAGAAACTCTAGTAGGAACAATAAAGAAAGGACCACCTTAGGCTTCCAATATCTTCTCTATTACTTGGTACATGCCATGGGATATAGCCTTTTTGACACACTATTCATGAGGTTAAAATTCACTTCACGCTTACTCCTCAGAGGATGAATCCTTACAAGCTTGTAGGGAACATCCATGTGAACTTCCCACCTTTCTCGCTTTGCGTAGAGCAAACAGTTCCCAAGATAGAACAATTAGCTCTCCAGGCTGGTGGTCAAGATAAACCTTTCAAAGCCCTACTGCCAGCTGATTTCAGCATTCCCTTTGTTTGCTGGGGTTCTCAGAGAGATGGAGGAGTGAGAACATGGACAGAACCTCGGTCTCCTGTTCTGTTTTTGAGTATTGTTTTAATCCACTCATGAGCTAAGAACTAATAGATCTCAAAGAACCAGGTCTCATTAAAGAAAGTTTTCAAAGCACATTACTGAAAATTACTACAAAATTCAGCAAATAATCAAGAATACATCATACAGCAATATAATGAAAACACACAAACTGTAAGTATTTCTTAGAGAAATAAAATAACTTAGAAAATAAGAATAATTGAGAAGATATTACAAGTTTTAGATGTTAGAAAACATTAACAGGTGGCCGGTCTGTTGCAGATAAATCTTGCCTAAACCTTAGATGTTAAGCTGGAAAGAAACGGAGGTCTCATTGCATTTGCAGATGGGAGCCGTGGCATGAATATGAGTTCTATGGCAGATGAAAGCTGCCTCATGGCAGAGTCCTCTTTTATTACCTGCTCACCAATGTTAAGCAGCACTTGTATAAATAAGGCAAATGAATGCACTTTAAGTCTCTGAGTGGACTAGATCTAACCTTTGTATCAGCGCTTATGCTTCATTGTTACCTAAATGAGTTTGCTATTATTCTATGGTCATTTTTGGCTTTGTGAATGTGAAGAATTCAGTGACCACGTCTTTGATTCTTGTTCCCTGAAATCTGTTTCTCGCCCAAGTTTCTCTGGAGGCCTTCACTTATAAACCTCAGACCTTTAGTATTCTAGATGTACTCTTCAAGTTTATTCCTGGGGCTAGTATTTTTACTCTATAAGCAATATTCCCAACCTTAGTCCTGGAACTGCTGAAAGGTTTAGAGCTGAAGAAGAAAAAAAATTCCAGTAGATTTACTTAATCTAGTTCTCTGTTTTCAACTCTAAATATTTAAAGTAATTTTTTATCTGTTTTATGCAAAAGGAGTGTAATTTCAGATAGTTCACTTCAGCGGACAAAGAGTATTTTTCCCCAATATTTTGCTTTACTTGCCCTACTGAAAACAGAATAAACATTAGCACCCAACCCTGAGAATTCATAATATTCACAGATACAAAACCCCTGTATGCTAGGTGCTTTAAAACAGAATATTGGCAAACATCCATTAGGCAGACAATCAGAGGAAGCTGTCAAAATTTGGGGACTGATGTCTCCATCAAAGAATGTGAATAAACAAATAAACAAACTAGTGGGCTCAAAAGAAATGTTTGCCAAAAATCTTTTGAGAGAGCAAACACTGATGATGTATTCCCATTGATGGTATTAGCATTCTAACATGAGAAGCAACTTTATTTACATTGCATTGAATATTTTCAAATTTTGCTTTCAACATTTGTATTCTTTTGAGCCACCCAAAGCCAGAATTCATTGTGGATGAAATCCTGACTTTCATTTTTTCTAGTGTTTTCCTACTACTCCAGTCAAAATAGAATATCTTTCCTTATTTCTAATGATAATAAGTACAAAGAGACTGCATTAGATGTAGTAACAACTTTATCATCTGCCACTGGTTTAAGTCACTAAGACTTTGTTAATTCTTGCAAGATCATCTCACACAGATGCAGAACTAGTAGTAAATGTGCTGCAATTTACTAAAAAGTGGGAAAAAAAAATCATTTTCCTAGATACTGTTGTTTTAGAACTGTACTTTGATAAAATTGTCTGAGGATTTATTGTTAAAAGTACAGGGGTGCCCAGAAATGAACTGTACAAAAACTATTTTAAAAAAGCATTCCCTGTATAAATTCAGTTTGAAACTCATTCTTTATTACAAAAGTCAATGGCTAGCTCAGCAGAACTAAGAAGTAAAAGAAAGGGCAACCTGGCCTCCCTTGAATGTATTAAAAGGGTAATTTAGTTTATAAAAGTAGAATTATTACAGCTTAACATAAATGGCATAAAAGAAACAAACAAACAGAACTCTTGCCTTGATGTCCAAGAGTTTCAGATAAGCATGCAGTTAAACATTTGATAAACCTAAATCATCTACACACGATATACAAAAAATATAAATAGCATTTTAGACAATGTTAAGGCTGTATTTGTATCTCCAGTTACAGTCAACTTGTACTAAATTATCTCATTGCTACTTTAAGAAAAATAAAAATCTGTTGTTATGATTTAATAAGAAGCTATTCCTTTGTACTAACATATTTTTAGGGAGTTTACTACAGAGAAAATCTTTTCATCAGTTCTGAAAACGGTTTATGTTCCTCAAACAATCTTTTTAATTCCTTCAAAAGAATTATCTGGATAAGAAACTCAATGAGATTCAAGGCTCTGTCAGCTGACTGTTTATCTCAAGCTCATTAACTCCCCCCAATAATAACTCTTTTGTCTCACACAAAATCTGGACACACCTGTAGGCATCACAGCGTTGGTGAAGGGGGGTATGTCAGTTTGTGGGTGCACTAAGAGGCTTCATCCTGAAGCTGCAGTTCATCCAGACAGGTGCAGAACCATGTGCTTTAGCAGCATTGCTCCCCTAATAGCACTGCTGAAAGTGTCAACCTCTGTCCAAGGTGCTTGCTCCTGGCACCACTGACCTCTCTGCTCTCTGGCACTGCAGCTCTGAGTCGCTGCACAGCCAACCAGTCCAAAGAGCAGATCCAGGATAATATAGCACTAGAAGGCTGGCCAAGCAGAGTACTGACTTTTTTACCCTCTAGAGAGCTGACAGCTGCTTATCCTTACTCTTTGGGTCATCAGCCTTATGACTGGTTGAGGATGCAAATGATCAAGACACAAAGGGGAAAACCCCTTCCTAATTAGATTAATTACTGACATTTGAGGTAGGAGAAAGAGCAAAGGTAAAAAAAAAAAAAAAAAAAAGGGAACATAGTTTAAATAGTCTTCCAAAGGGAAGCTTGGATTATAAAGGCAAGACCCCAGAGTAGATTCTTCTTCATAAGTGCAATACAGAAGCGTGAAGCTGAAATAAAAATAGGATGAGGGTTGCAGATCTCTTTAAAGAAGCTGTGTCTATGGGTTGATCAGCAAGCTCACGAACCTTTAGTGATATTCTGCTACACAGATCCACCAATGGCTTTCTTTCCACATTTAATCCCCTGTTTTCATGAAGTTTTCAAATTCATTAGAGGTCTGAGTGGTAGGAAGGATGAAAATAACCTCTATATTTCATTTTCTTTTATGGAAACATTCTGCCAATCCTACCAGTTTCTTCAGTGAGTTCAGTATTGAGTGATAAGAACAAAACAAATTTTAAGGAAAATGTGCAATTCCAATTTAGATATTCCACTCCCTTCCATGTGAGGATCTTTTCAAATTGAAGCTAAAGATCTCCAATAGCACAAGGAGATATAAGACATACACAGATCACAGTATGAATAAAGTTTGAACATTTTCTTTACCAGTAAGTATAGACACAATATATGAAGAATTATCTTGAGATGTAAGGGAATAATTGGTCTACATAAAAACACTGTGAAAAGAAACAGATATTCAGTTAATGAAACACTCTTGAAGCATTTGATGCAAAAAGTATACTGTCAATTCAAACACAAATTTAAATCTTTGTTTTTCTTTAAGATCTGAGGGATCCAGAATATTTGAGACAGGATAAGTTGTTTTCAGAAGCCTTTTATCAGATTATCCATTGCTTAATATTTAGGCTTAAGAGAGTAAACTATATAAAGAAGCCGTGGAGCCATGGTAAGGTTTATGGCCTTATACAAAAGTCTGGACTAGATCATTACATGGTCCCTGGCCTTACAAGAGGAAAAAAATGTGTTAGAATCTCATCCAAGCTGCTAGAATTCCCGTTTGCACAGATGAGTTTAATACCCATGCACTGATTCTCAAAACTATTATTCCTTACTTCAAGGACACAGGGAAATTTGAAACAAATGTAGAAACAATAATTACAAAAAAATCTACTAGCCAGCTGGAAAGGAAATGTGTAGTACTCCTATATGCAGAACATGCTATGACTACTTCTTTTCCCAAAATTAAAAGGAAAGCTGAGAGAAAGCATATTAGCAAAGCCAAACCTGCATTACCAAGTCCATAAGTGACAACATATCTGAAAGGAAAACAGACTTCGGCAAGGGGGCTGGCAAAAGACTATTCTGAGTATTACTACTCAGGATGCTTAATGCAAAAGAAACAAAAGGAAAAAAGTTTTTACAAACTTCAGTTTATATATTTAGCCCTTTTTCTGGCTATCCACATCAATGAAACTCCTGAAAACCAATTAAAAAGGGTTGTACTACTTTGGACTGGAAACGTGAAACATTATTAATAAGATTAGTTTCCATAACAAAGATCCAGTGGGATTTTCAAGATCAATTACATATACAATATGGGATTTTTTTTTGTCAGCTACTATACAGAAGCAGCTAGAGAGGGACATTTTATCTTTTCTGTTTACCTAAATGGAACTTCCTTTTATACACGTCAGAAAGTGACATCATACGTTTCAGAAAACACCTTGCAACATGCAAAATCTCCCATCGGCATCTTATTCTGAGATTGGCAGCTAGAGATCTGGTGTAGTTTAACCAAAGAAATGCACAAGTTTGCACTGATATTTAGAAGTATGATACTTATCTCACTTATACTGACATATTTATTTGTTTAGATAGGAAAACTATACAGGAGGTTCTTCAATGGTTTTAAACCAGAATTAATTAATTTTGGAACATGAACGAAGTGCCCCAAGCTAATCTAGTCTACAAACACACAGTGCTCTCGGCCTACAAAAAAAATGGTTATCAAAATGTCATTCAAAGCAACTCATATCCACAGACAGGAGGTCCTTTGTAACTAGGCTTTAGCATAGCCTAGCCAATCCCAGTACTTGATTCAGGAGTCCTATCTTGTCAGGTCCACTGCAGAACTGCAATAGTTTATCAGAGATGGTGAATCACTTCAGAAGGTGTTGATTTTTTCTTTTAGAAGAATGCAAAAAACAAACATTGCTCTCTGCAAATTGAGTTCTGAGAGGAATTCTTGTGCTTTGAAAACTGAGCAAATTGTTCCAGCTCAAAAAAAGGAAATGTACACTTTTTTCCGGGCTTCAGTCTGAGGACCACGGAACTTATAGGTGCTAAGAACATTTTACACTAAGAGCTGTCAAGGGAGAATGTTCTAGTTACTAGGCAGCTTTTGGAGAAAGGATAGGGCTATCCTACATTTTCCTTACGCATTCAGCTCTTAAAAGGGGGTTTCCTCTTGCTTTCAACCAGTGAGAATTTTTTTCAGAAGTGACATCAGGCCATCACACCACATGGTGTGGAGAATCGGTTTGGGGAGTGTGAATGCTGCTGTTGCCAGCAGTCCATGGTGCTGATGGAGAGATTTATATTTGAATATGGTCAGTGTCCTCAGCCTGCAGCTGGAATGGATTATTTCCAACATTTTTTGAAAGGTCACTTGGTGCGTTTCTGTGTCAGCATTGTCAAGGATTTATGGACAGCAAGAAAAGGTCAATAATGCACACAAAATGGCCTGCCAAAATGAGTTGTGATCTACTAGTGGGTTGTTGTTCTACAAAGTTCTGCTAAACTAGAGCTAACATATAGAAAACTCACGTGTTAGTTTACCATGCTGTGTGGCAATTGCTCAGCACAGCTCTGGTCTCCTGCTGAGCTGTGAAGAAAAAAGGTGATATTAAAAGTCACAGTAGGAAAAAATTTAGTATATATCATCTTCATGGTCCATTTTTTTCTCCTGTGCTTCTCCATGCTAATGTAGTATTCACTGGATTTTCATCGGTGTCCAGGGCATGCATGCTAAACAGAGCTAATCATTTATATTTGCCATTTTATGTTTTTTGTACTTCGGGATGCTTAGTTGTGCAATATTTTCATTTAAATAGAGGATGCCACCTATCTTTTGTTACGTTAAAAAAAAACACGTTACGGGTTGCTATCATGAGAATTTTTTGAAACTCACTGTGTCACATTTTACAACAACTGACAAGGGCTGCACATGAGAAACAGAGTGCACAGATAATCTTCCCCTCATCCCCGCCATCCAGATTGCATCCAGACCATCACATACATTAGCAATTGACTGACCTACCCTTCATCTATTTGGACCCATTTAACTTTTGGCTCACAGTCAGAATCTATAGCTCTAGTAAATACAGAAGAGGAGGACCATCAGAGTCATCTGTCAACACCCAGTGTAACCCACAGAGCACAGACCCAGAACAGCAGCCTTCATGAGACACTGCTGTTTCTGCCATGCTAGTGGTAGCACCCTTCTCACAAGTGCTGTCAAAAAAACCATCAGCCTCCAAAGCAAAAAGACATGTCACGAGCACACAGCTACTCCCAGCACACGGTCCCTGCATGTCTTGGCACAATTGCCTCCTCCTGAGTTGTCATTTCCACCTGTGAGGAGAGACAAAACCCAGACTCCTCTGTGACACAGCCAAAAGATCCCGTGGAAAACAACCAAATATTGTTCCTTCTAGAGTCATCCATTATTTCCCCAAGCATTTGACTGTCTTCCCCTTCAGACTTCTCCTGCCTCTCCCCACGCCATCACGAAGGGCGCTCTGCTCTGAAACCTCATTTTGCCCTTGGCTGGGCTGGCTGAGCAGCTGGTTCTGCTTGGCAACTTGTTCACAGCTGCAGAAAATCACAGGCTCCCATTACATCCAGGGTCCAAATGGGAAACCCTTTCAGTACTCATCAAGTTGGGTGTCCGTGCCCTTTTCTCCAAAGAAACAAGCTGATTTCAGCATACCTATAATGTTTTGCATCAGATTAAGATCTCTCCCTTGATCTGCTTCTATTTTATTCTGCTACTACGTAAATCACAGAAATACACTAAAACAGAAATAGTAATAGAATCATTGAATAGCTTATGTTGGAAGGGACCTTAAAGATCATCTGAGCATAGGCAACCTGGGCAACTTGATCTAGTGAGTATCAAACCTTCCCATGGCAGGGGGTTGGAGCTGGATGGTCTTTAAAGTCTTAAGCTTAAGGGTTTATTCATTCTATATTATCAACCATTTATTGTTACCCATTTCCATGTCCTACACACTTATCAAGGAAGTCAAATAAACTTTGGATGAGCAACCAGAAATATCCCACTTTACTTTCATACTTCAGTTATTGTTTGTACTGTCCCTCTAGCATGTCCAAGTATTACAAACCACGTTGAAAAATTCACATAGTGAATAGGCACTATATACTAAAAGTAGTCTGCCTAGATTACTCTAGATTTGGAGAAAGCATATCTGAGTCCAGGGTGCAGCATTTTGGTCTCAGAAGTGACTGAAGGCATTGTTTTGAATGTTCAGGAAAGAAGTCACTGGGGTCATACTGTCCACTATGTCCAATCAGGTATTACCTAATGTTAGAAATGCGACAAGGAGACTCACTGTAGTATTCTTGCTGTGGCCATGCATCAGGCAACAGCAAAATTAAGAGAATAACCGTAGAGGAAAGTTACTTTAAATCTCAACATAGTACTTCTTTTTTAGTTCTTGTTCATCACTGGGATTCATTCCAGTTTTGATGAAACAGAATTTCTCGGTCATATTTCCACATTACATTTCCATCTTTCATTAAAGTAAAGCCAGAAAAGCACTTAAGCACATGCTTAAAACTTCAAAATACATTCTGAATGTATTGCCTAATTCCGGTGGTATTTTTGTTCACTGGGGGTCTTCACAAGTTCAGACTAATACTAGAAATTGGCTTTGATTTAGATAAAAGCATTCTTGTCCTAAATGAGGTCAAATACAATGAGGCCAAAATGTGAAACCCTCACATATGCTGGAGAAGACAGACGCTATCATTCTTCCCTACACTCATGCCATTAAAACATTGGCCAGTTAGAAACAATATGAAGAGAAATAGCTATATCCTCTAGATTTCTGGCTGCAGACAGCTGTCCCACTCTCTGGTCCATGGGCAAAGATGGGTCAGATGCTACCACCAAGAGCAATGACTACTTTCAGCAGGGTAACTTGCTGAGTATGGTGCCTTCCAAAATTAGCCTATTAGACTCTGAAAGTGGCAGTGTAGCAGTCCTCTTATCCATTTTTGTAGGACAGCTCTAAGTCTAAATTGTTATTGCTGGCTTTCTTTAACCAAAGAGTGAGCATTTTAAACTGCAGGATGTTGTCTTAGTCATTTCCCCCCTCAGGAGTACTACGCATTCACACAAAACTGCTTTCTGGATTTCGCAAAACACGGGTCCAATTCTTAATCCAGTTTCAAAATAGTGTTTTCTTTAGTAGTCTTTATAAGGAAGCAGGAGCAGTCTATTCTAATACAAAGTAACTCAGACCCTTAGAGGGATTCAATCTGCTCTTTATATCTTCCAGAAAGCCCTGCTCTGAATCACATGCTCCCTTGTCTGCTCCTTATTCTCGCCTATTCTCCTTCTTTCACCTGGGGAGTTAGGTAATGTCTGGCTGAAGTACAGTAGGGCCTCCACCTTCTTTAAAAGCCATCGTATTCTAGAACAACATTGTTTATGGATTCCATATGGTCTATCATTAGTGTTATCCTTGATTCTCTGTCTCTCACTTTCCTCTCGTGCAATAAAAGAGATGAAGTAACACATTGTAAAAGAATGTGTTTGCAAGATAGAATAGACATCTGCCTCTCTCCTTTGGAGGCTGCTGTGAGAGTACAGTTGCTACCTATTTTACCAATTTGACCCCAACATGTCTAGGGCCTCTCAGAGCAATTGTGCATGAACATATCTATCTGTTCATGAGCAATAGCTCTGCATCTGAGATGGCCATTGATTTTAGGTTTTTGTACCATTACTGGCACACTATGTCTGAAAGCTCAGCCAATCATTGTCAGTATTGCTACAAAAGATGTTAAACACCTTATGTGGAAGCTGTGACCTGATCTTTCTGGAACATTTTTTTTTAGAAGTGTTGTATTTCTTTTTTTTAAAAAAAGCAAATATCATTCTTCCTTTGACCCAGCAAGTCCTGCACACCCAAGCAAGGCCAGGAAGAAGTCATGTTTCTGCTTATAGAATTGAAGACAAATCTTCGTACATTTATAAGAAAAAAAAAACAATTCTTTCCAACTCAGCCACCTAACTTGCTTAAGATCTATCTTTTACTGCTGAAAAATTAGTAAGAATAATTTCATCAATTAAAACCAACTGCTGTTTGATTCATGATAACTGTACAACATCTTAAGAATCAGTGACTGCAGTGGATATCATTGTCAAAAAAGTTAATTTTGCCACCTTGTTTGCTTCTACACCATCTTAAATTAGGAATATCTCTGTGTGATGTACTGCATTCAGTTTGCTGTAAAACCATGCAAAGGTGGATGACTTTTGATTGCAATGAAGGCAGACTCCCACCTACACTGGTGCAGTTGAGATAAGGATTGGGAACAAAGGCTGCAATACTGGTCTTTAACTAGTTCTTTCTCAATCTTAGCTGCATTTGGAAGTCTGTTAATTTGTTTCATTTTGTCATCTTCTAGCCATAAAGCCAATGTTAAAAAAATGGACAGTATGTCTTCTCTTATCATCACAAAGAAAATTATATAAAAATATAAATAATCATAGAATTATAGAGTGGTTTGGGTTAGAAGGCACCTTAGAGATCATCTAGTTCCAACACCCCTACTATAGGCAGTGACATCTCCCACTAGATCAGGTCATCAAAGCCTCATCCAGCCTGGCCTGGAATGCCTCTGGGGTAGGAGCATCCACAGCCTCACCGGGCAACCTGTTCCAGTGTCTCACCACCCTCACAGAAAAGAATTTCTTCCTAATCTCTGGTCTAAGTCTACCTTCTTCCAGTTTAAAGCCAGTTCCCCTCATCCTGTTGCTACCTCCCCGAATAAAAAGTCCCTCCCCAGCTTTCCTGTAGGCCCCCTTCAGGTACTGGAAGGCTGCTATGAGGTCCACCTGGAGCCTTCTCTTCTCCAGGCTGAAGAGTCCCAGCTGTCTCAGCCTGTCTTTGTAGGGGAGGTGCTTCAGTCCTCTGATTATCTTTGTGGCTCTCTGGACCTGCTCCAACAGCTCAATGTCCTTCTTGTGTTGGAGGGCCCAGAACTGGATGCAGTACTCCGGGTGGAGTCTCACAAGAGCAGAGTGGAAGGGCAGAATCACCTCTCTTGACCTTCTGGTCATGCTTCTCTTGATTCAGCAGCCCTGGATATGGTTGGCCTTCTGGGCTGCAAGCTCACACTGCTGGCTAATGCTGAGTCTTTCATCAGTCAGCATTCTCCTCAGGGCTGCTCTCAAGCCATTCTCTGCACAGCCTGTATTTGTGCTTAGAATTGCCCCGACCCAAGTGCATGACCTTGCACTTGATCTACTTGGTCTTGTTGAACTTCATGAAGTAGGCATAAGCCCAACTCTTAAGCCTGTCCAGGTCCCTCTGGATAGCATGCCTTCCCTCTACCATGTCAACTGTACCACCCAGCTTGATGTCCTCTGCAAACTCGCTGAGAGTGCACTCAATCCCACTGTCCATGTTGCCTACAAAGATGCTAAATAGCACCAGTCCCAGCAGCAATCCCTGAAGAATGCCACTGGTCACAAGTCTCCATTGGATATTGAGCCATTGATTGCCACTTTCTGAGTGTGACCATCCAGACAATTTCTTATTCAGCAAGTGATCCCTCCATTAAAATCCATTCTTCTCAAATTTGGCAAACATGATGTCATGCAAAAATGCCAAACACTTTGCACAGTCCAGGTAGATGATGTCAGTTGCCCTTCCTTTATCCACTGACACTGTAACTCCATCATAGAAGGCCACCAAGTTTGTCAGGCGTGATTTGCCTTCGGTGAAGCTTTGTTGGTTACCACCAATCACCTCGTCTTTATTTTCCATGTGCCTCAGTAGGGCCTTCAGGAGGACCTCCTTCATGATCTTGCCAAGCACAGAGGTGAGACTGGCTGGCCTGTAGTTCCCTGGATCTTCTATTTTTCCCTTCTTGAAAATGGGGGTTATGTTTCCCCTTTTTCTGTCAGTGGTAACTTCACCAGACTGCCAGGTCATGGGATTTTTCAAATAAGATGGATTGCGTCCTGGCAACTTCATCTGCCAGTTCCTTCAGAACTCATGGATGGGTTTCGTTGGGTCTCATGGACTTGTCCACCTTCATGTTTTTTAGATGGTCTCAAACCTGATATTCCCTTACAGAAGGCAGATCTTCCTTCTCCCTGTTTTTACCTTTGCTTTCTGCAACTTAGACAGTGTGGCTAGAGCCCTTGCCACTGAAGACTGAGGCAAAGAAGTCATAAAGCACCTCAGCTTTCTCCTTATCCCTCATGATCACATCTCCAGTTTCCTTGGAGAGAGGGCCCATATCTTCCTTAGCCTTTCTTTTATCGCTAAAGTATCTGTAGAATTTCTTTTTGTTCCCTTTTATGTCTCTTGCTAGATTTAATTCTATGAGTTTTAGCTTTCCGAATGTGATCCCTGGCTGCTCAGACAATTTCTTTGTAGTCCTTCCGTATAAACTGCTCCTGCTTCCACTTCGTATAGACTTCCTTTTTGCACCAAATTAAGTCCAGGAGCTTCTTGTTGATCCACAGAGGCCTCTTGGCATTCTTACCAGCTTTCCTCTTTCTTGGGATGCACTATTTCTGGGCTTGGAAGAGATGGTCCTTGAATACTGACCAGCTTTCTTGGGCTCCTCTTCCCTCCAGGGCTTTATCTCGTGTTACCCTGCAAAGCAGTTCCATGACGAGGTTGAAGTCTGTTCTCCTGAAGTCTGGAGTAGCAAGCTTGCTACGCACCACCTTTGGCACCCTAAGGATTTTGAACTCCACCATTTTGTGGTCACTGCAGCCAAGACTGCTGCCCATGAGCTTCAAGCAACTCACCAACCCCTCCTCTTTGCTGAGGACAAGGTCCAACATGGCACCTTTTCTTGTGGGTTCCTGTACTGCTTGGAAGAGGAAGTTATCATCAACTCATTCCAGGAACCTCTTTGATTGCTGGTGCCCTGCTCTGTTGTTCTTCCAACAGATATGAGGGTGGTTGAAGTCCCCCATGAGAATCATGTTTTGTGAACAAGAAGCTGCTCACATATGGTTAGAGGGTCTCATCCACTCAGTCTTTCTGATTGGGCGACCTGACCTGTAGCAGACCCTCTCTGTGAAGTCTCCCTCTCCTGTCTTCCCTTTAGACCAACCTATAAGCTTTCTCTCAGCTCCTTATCCATCCCCAGGTGGAGCTCTATGGACTCCAGCTTGTTGTTGATGGAGAGGGCAACACCCCCTCCCCTTCTCCCCTGCCTGTCTTTCCTATAGTTTATAGTTAGAGTTTATACCCATCTATTCCTACATTCCAGTCATGAGAGCCATCCCACAATGTCTCACCAGCTGTAAGAGCCATCCCACCACACCTCAATAGGCATATATCTCTCTGGATAATTTGAGAATAACCTTTTATTAATAAAGATATTAAAAATATGCTTTAACAGAACCTGCAGCAGAGGCTCTGACTGAAAGAGAAATTGTTATTTCTCTTCTCTTTATTTCGTAGGTAATCAGACTTGAATGCTAGTCTCCTTTTGCTACTTCCCAGTCATAAAACAAAGATTATTTTTAAAATGCTGAATTCATTATTTCTTCCTCTCTGAGGACCTGGTGCTTCACTGGTTGCTCAGAGAAACACGATTGCTGGAGTCAGTGAAATATTTTGGGATTGAAGTGCAGAGTGGTGGGCACAGATATTACATCACTAAAATTATTTTTCTTGTGCAAGAGATAACCAATCAGCCAATACAAATAAAAACATACTAGGTACCTGTAAGCCCACTAAATCTTTCTTTTTAAAGTTAAAGGAAGACAGGCATCTGCCTTGCTTCCAACTTCACATCATGATCTTATGTCTATCCTTCTACACACATCCATCAATCTTCAGCCAGAATTATACTTACTCTGTAATTCTTCATGCCACATTTTTATTGCGAGCTCCATTTTTTTTTCCCTCTGACTTCTGAAATTTTCCAATCTGAATTTAACTACAAGGTCAGAAACAAAATAAATTACAAATTAAAATCTATTCAGTCCATGGCAGAACAATCAAGCTGCTTCAAACTGGCCAACGCTGTGACAAATATAGCAGCCAAATAATGCATACCCACTTTGCAAGGGGTGGAGATCCAAAACTGGCAAAGCAGAAAGCCCTTAAGAAAAAGGACAACAGACTATATGTAGAATACAAAGCAGTGGTATAGACACTGAAGATCTTAACTCAGACACACTCACATAATCATTGCAAAACCTCAGGTCACCTCAGGTGCTTATTATTACTTTAATATTATTGCCTCTGGCTGACAGTGGAAGCAAATGGAAAATGTTTGAAAACCCACATGTATAATGTACATACACTGAAATGTAGTTGAACCTCTGTACTTGAAAGGATCTGCTCATCATTAATCTGGGACTGATTCTTGGACACTGGTTTTTACACTGTTTCATTTAAGCTAGATACTGGTAAAGATCTCTTTTCTCTTGTGTACTCAGTGCAGTGTAATTTGTAGTATCATGCAGATGTTGGGTCATTTGAATCTCCATTATGTTGCACATAATTTATATTGTCTGTAGCAAATAAAATTATAAGTACAAACCATATGGGATTCATCACTGTGAATTTGCATGCGTTCTCCTTGTTCTTCACCTCGTGGTATTTATGCTTTTTTTTGGTAGCAATGTCTGATATCACAGTGAAAATCCTCTACAGTTTTGTTTAGATATTAAAAGTAGATGTTTCCATATGCATTATGTCTCTACATACATTATTACCCCAAATAACTCACAAGCAAGGTTGAAATAATCTGCTGAACTGAAAGAATATAGTAAAAGTAAGGGAACTGCTAAATAATGTGCATAAAATATTTTCTCTTGTTCACAGTCCTGATGCAGATAATTTCTTTAAAAAAATTGAATCAGTTTACAATTCAGTATTAGACCTTTTTTTTTTTCCTGCAACACTTTTATATGGATCTTCTTTGAAAGAATTTTCACTTGAGCTTTGGTCCCATAGAGGACAGCTTAGCGTATGCATAGAGCTAGATTCTCATCCTTTGGGGTTCTGACACCTCAAAAGATACTCAAGATATTTCACCATGTTGACAAACTATTCCCTGAAATGAGGCTCAGACATATAAAGTGATATTCCAAATGTATTTGAATGGATAATACCAAGATAATTTTAGAAAGAAAATACATAATTCTGTAAGAAGATAACACGTTGAACATGTCCATAAGGACATGGTGTCATATGGTTGAGTTTCCATGCACTGATGATACATAAGAGGAAAACTCCTACTTCACTTTCCCTTGCACATCACAGGAGGTCTCTTTCCTCTCATAAAATCTGTGAGAATCTAGACTGACGCTTTTTTTGAAAACTTGGTTGAATTAGGCTGAAGAGTTACAAAAATATTGAGGATGGACTGACTGATAGATGAACACAGAGACAACGTGGTTGCATTAACCTCATTCTCACAAGAAACCAAGACAACTAAAAAGAGATTTGGAGATCTTTAACTGGAGCAAGTTGTTTCATCTTCACTTACCTCTGTGAGTTGGAATGTTCTGCTGAGAATTTTAAAATTTAAAATAGATATTAATTAATATGGAAACATGAGTAGAACTTTCCTCTGCGCCTCTTTGCAATGCAAATACAATGTAATATAATTTGAAAAAATTCTTCATATACTCATAAATTAGCGTGTTTTTAAGTGAGCATAAACAATCACCCTTAAAAATACTCCTTGTAAAAGTACCTCGTAACCCAAGTATGTTCATTCTGATATGAATGAAAAGTGAATTTCTTATTATTGATGACTTTCTTTTATTATTAATTATTTTCATAACACTGCAATTTTGGTGCAGGTAAAAGTAATCATTTAAAAATGGAAATGCAATATACATATTTATTTATTTTCTACTCACTTTTTCATTTCTTTCTGATCAAACAGCAGGAAATGTTTAAAGTAATTTCTAATATCTGAGTATCTGCGTTTTTCTACTGTCTGTGAACCTATTATCTGATCACATACAGATTAATAAAACAAATAAACTACTACTGGAACAGGATCTAGTGGTCCTGTTTGAAAAAATATATATATTAACAAAGTCTTATTGAAAAGCTTCTTTTGGTAGATTACAACTTGTCAAAAAGTCAGGTGAACAAATGTGTCTAAAGAATAGAAGAAGAAAACAGAACCCCAAACCTTTTTAAATTCTGTCCAGAAAAAAAAATAATTTGATACAGTATGTTAATCAAACATTACTGATTAATATACAGGATCTGTGACACACTAACGTGGGAGTCAAGGGAATTGTTCAAGCTACAGAAGTTTCTACAAAGCTCCCTTTCCCAGTGAGGTGAGGCCAGGTGGGAGTGTTAAATGTGTGCTCAGCCACCAGCTGCAAGAAGTCTCTAAAGCAAACACCAAAACTCCTTGGCGAAGGCAATTGCAGCCTCAATACTATCAACTGACACTTGTGCGCTCTGACCCTCTCAGGTCTCAGAAGTGGTCTTTTCAGATTCCAGGTCTTGTGGTATTGATTTCAATCAACAGCTTTTCCTAAGAGCCTCATTTCAAAACAGCCCTGTAAGAATTTCTGTCATCTATACCAAGTTTTATCTCAAGGTTTTAATTCATATTTGACATCACTCAGCTATATAACAGGAGAGGATTTTGTGTGTGCACATGTTTCCCTACACATTTTTTTTTAATTGTGTTTGTTTCAGGAGTAAATCTCTCTGTTTACTTACACTTTCTCTTACCTGTTGATGGAGGCATGCAGCGCCTCTTCAAGTATTCTTTTCAAAATAGTTTTATGTTTTTGTCCATTCTGTAGTGAGATGAAAGTATTGGCTTCATTAGAGCCAGCATTTTACCGCTTGCCTCTGCACACTGGAGGTAGCTCTCAGGAGGTTCTCTCATTGTTCCAAGCCCTCTGCTCCCCTTGCATCTACCCCAGCATCACCGACTGCAGGAGCGCGTGGGGCAGAAAGACAGCAAGCAGCTGTGCAGCAGGTCCCACCTCACCCCTCGTCTCCACGGCACTGCACAAAGCCTGTGCAGAGGGAGGCAGCAGGCCAAGTCACCTCAGGCGTCTGCACCGCCTAATCCCCATGGCATAAATGAGAGCAGTCAAAAGGGCTTTTTGATGGTTAAGAAGGGGGAAAGGGTGTTTTCAGACAGTAAAATGTTTTAAAGTTTTTCTCTTTTTCTGTTGTGTTTTGTTGTTTCTTTTTTTAAATGAAGAAAGCTATCAGGAAATCCTCAGCAGAAACTGAGAATGGGTTCCTGATGGCTGGATGGATTTTGCCAAAATCCATTTTAAGGTTTACTTTGAGAAAGCTCAAATCAGGTTGCCATATGGAATTACTCCATGCAGCAGACTGACCCAGAGCAAGACTGAACAAAGCTTAGATTATTTACTAAACTCCTAAACCACTGGCTGTTTTGCATCTCTCCCACACTGAATCTAATTCCATAAGTAAATAAGCATGCATTAAGTTAAAAACCTATGTTAACGAATAGACCAAATAGTCCTACACAAGGTAGGCTATTGATGATACACAAAGCACAACAAAGCACAACCGTGGGTCAGCATTCATGCCTCAGACTGTCTCAAAGCTTGCTGGCACCTGCACTTTAGCATGTTTACTGCTGTAGCCAGGAAGATTGATCACAGGAAGCCAAAGCTGTTCAGTTAAAAAAATAAGAATCAGCTGTTTTCTATGAGCAGTCTGTCAGATAACCAGCCTAATGAAACCATGGGCATTTCTCTTGAGCTCAAGAAATATTCATGCTGGAGAGGACACTGGAGCCATTCTAATACTTTACAGTTGTTCTGGAGGTTAAATAGAAAGCGGCACAGAAGAAAGGATCTGCCTTTGTGATTAAAGAAAAGGCAGAAACATGACATCAAAATGCACAGCTTTGCCCTTGACTAAAATAGTTGTAACACTAATGCTGTATTTTTCACCTCGCTGGTGCACTCCAAATTAAAAACACAAAGGATACCTCTCACTGGTATTCGTTAAAAAAAATAAAAAATGCCACAGCTGTCCCGCAGAGAACCCAGACAGACAAGACATGGTCCTGCTTTTGTAAAAATAATTCATAACCTGATGAAATGTCTCGTGTCAGAATCAGATATAGGAAGCTTCAAATGAAAAATAGATTTGATTCGTGTTATGACTACATAAGAAGTTTGCAGTCTCAGCACTCCCTACCCTGGGCACCAAATAGATGTGAAGGCAAAAGGAAAGCAACAAAAGGCTCAGCACACAGAAATACTGGTGTCCTTCGATAGGACACATCACCAACCAGGAAAACACTGACCCTCATGGGTAAGATTTTGGCAGGCGCGTACACCCAAACATGCTGCCACCAGCCACCCCACTGTCAGTGCCAAAGCACACTTTGGTACAACTCACCTCGTCTGGCTGCACACAAGCAGGACTCTACTGGACAAGCATTCACTCTGTTGTGATGAAAATAGTCCACTGAACCTTCAATCTGTTTTCCAGATAAAAAGTATCAAAGTGCATTTGTGGGAGACAAAGCATAGAGTTGCATCTTCTGCTGCCTCATTCCTTTTATTTCTTATCATTTGTAAAGATAACAGCACAGGAGAAAGGGCAGCCTAACCTGCTGTACCCTGCTGTGCCTCACAAAATCAACCATACTAACGTAAATAAATGGTTTTGAATAGTGGTGAGATGCTCACTACTGTTTCAGCCCCTTTGCACTGCTCTCTGAATGCCAGGAGGATGACCGGTTCATAACCACCTCAAGCTTCAAAGGAGATAAAAGAAGTCATAGAAACATTCCAGTCTGCCCTTTGAAACTGAATTAAATGATCTCTGGTACTGCCCCTCAAGGGGAAATAGGAATTGTCGAGCTTAAAAAAGAACCTTCAGCTTGCTTTGCCATTTTGTCATGTTTCTCATTTTCAGAAACAAAACAAAGCTAAACTAAACTAAAAATAAGCAAATGTAGCACATTTAATAACACACAAGTTTTTGGTATAATTTCCAAGAATCTCATACTGATAATTTTAGGAATATTGCTGGGAACAAACAATGGCAGCTATATGAGATATACTGCCTGATACACTGGGTACCAAATAATGGGGCTGTAGCCTGTTAGAAGATTGGAATAGACTGTTCCTCTTAGGTTTTTATTTCTCAGATCCAAGTTTCTGATATCCATTTTATGTTAATACTATTTTTAGTATTTTTTATTATTTATAGATTAAAGAGAGTAACAAATGTTGATAACATGATAAAAAGGATGAAGCTGATGATGGCTCATGATATTAATAAGGAACAAATGAATAATAATGAGATAAACAGTAATAATGAATATTTAAATATTTGCATATAATTTAGCACATGTAAATATGAGATTTTAAAGTTTTTGTTGTTAATTTTCAATTCAGACATACATCTTCTTGTTTCAGTTTTTATCTTTATTTTCTATTTGTAAGCCAAGAGTGACTACATTTTGCAGTGCAGCTAAAGTAAGATGTACTTTGTATGCTGAAGGCATCTATCATCTTTTGTCTGTTGCTTTTCTGAAAAGTTCATCACCTCTATTACCCCAACCAATAGCATTCTTGTTGCAGAACTAATGCCTGTGAGAAAGAGCTTGCAGAATCCTCAGTGCTGTGTTTACACCAGCTGCATAAAGAAGGGAAAGGGAAGAGAGAGTGCCAGTGATGGAAACTGTTGCCAAATAGCCATTTTCCTCGTGGAAAGGAAACTTGATTTTCAAGATCAACAGAGGACACTTGGTGGGCAAGCTAGATCACAGGATTTGAGAAGTCATACATCAGGCCAGGGCTTGGGGCAGAAGGGAGGAGAGGGAAATAGGAGGGATAATGCCCAAAGGAGCCAAAATGAGAGGACTGTAGGAGAAAGGCGACAGCAGACTACAGGCAGAATGAGAGTGGCTGCGAGTGAGAGCACTGCTTGATGCTGGTCACGCCCAGCTGTCTTCATGCATGCATACCATTGCACCTGGCTTCTGACCACATTGGGACACACGTGTTCTAGAGACCGCATTTCTCATGGGGAGCCAAGCTCACTCACTGCAGTGGCTAGAAGCTAGGATTCAGGCAGCCCTGAATGTCTCATCCTGCTCTACTCCTGATGAAATGGCTTCGCATTAGATTTTTGGAGATGGTGAAACATAGCAAGCTGCAATAGGGCTGTTCAGGGCACTGTCCTTTAGTTCCAGCCAAAGGTCCATGGTGCCTCAGAAAGGCAGTACTAGTCTTTCCCTATGAAACACGGCAAACTATTAGAAGATGCAAACGTTATGTGCGTGCCCAGTGAAATTCCTGCTAACATCCATGAAGAGAGCATGTAGTCTGGTGGACTTTGTGCTGGGGTGGATAGCCCTTTTTAATTCACACAGTCCCAGCCACACTGGGCTGCAGAGCAGCAGGCTATCTGTGACCTCCTGAAAGTCAAAGATGTATCAAATGAAACTGCTGATGCTGAAGCCTCTGATGGCCACCATATGGGGATAGAGGAAGTTCCTGATGGTATCACACACTTTTATTACAGTGGCTATGACAGCAGATTTCCTCAGTGCAGAGCAATTTGCCAGTGAGTATAGGAGCTGAGACTGAACAAAGACCAGTGGGCTGTGGGGACTTTTTGCACTAGAAGAGAGATTGGAGAGCAATCGTGGATGTTGATGAACTTTCAACACATAAGCATCCAACACAAGACCCAATTTTGTTTGCAGACCTGAGCATGGAGAAACCAGGACTACAGCCGAACTATGTAGGACAGTACAGGCCCATGATCTCAATGTTTCTTTTTCAGCATGGGTTTCAAAGGCAGAGGTACATCAATAATGGGCATTTCTGAAAACCTTCACCTGCACATTAGGAAAGAAAAGAAAAGAAAGAAACCCAACACGTGTTTTGCACAGCTAAGCAGCATTATTTGGGAAAAGATTACACCATTTCCTGCCTGCACAGAGGATCAGGGCCAAATTCAGGCCAAAGAGAGGGAAGCTGCCTAAACTATTCTATAGGAAATACTTAAAGCATGAAAGCAGTTAAACATCTAACACTACACTGCAAAATACTATCAAATCCAAGGAGCATCTCTGAGAACTGAGTGCTCATGTACTTGCAGTGACACAACTACATTTTCTCTTTTTGAAATTAATTTACCTTAGACTCAAAACTGATTCTTCTATGTACCTCATCCCTATCCCCAATGCTTTTAGTTTTCAAACTGAATCTTGTGAATGGAAAATATGTGATCAAGTACTTCCTCACCTGAGAAACCTGCTTTCTCATTCAGCTGCAGAACGGGGCTTTCACTGCCCCCTGACACCATCAATCTCCTGTTTGTTCACCTCAAGGAATGAGCTTCAGTGAGAGAGACTGAAAGGATAGGGCATGATGGCTCAGAGACTGGTCTAGAAAGTGAACAGCAGCTCACGTTATTGTGACTTGACTGCAGAGTATAGGTACGTGAAGCCAAGTAATAACCAACTTGGGTTTGAATGCAATTTGGCATAACTGCTTACCCATTCCTTTGTCACAACACAGCAAGCTGAGGCATGGTGGTGGCATGTGACTTCAAGAAGCAAGGTAGAGTGTTCAAGGAGGAGACAGGTAATTTTGATTTAACCCTTGTGACTCAGCTTTTCCTGACAGAGTAACACCTGAGCGAATTCGGACATCTTTCCTAAATAGTGTAGTAGTATATTATCTGTGTCCCTTCATACCTTGATAAACTGCATTCAAGATACAAAGAGTACGTTAGGACTGACAGGTATCAAAATGAATGACTTTTCCCACAAACCCTCCCAAGTTTGAAAAATAGTCTCATTAATTAAAATTAATTCCTGAATGTGTATCCTGTACGAGACAATTCTTAATTTAAAAATGTAGAAAAACAGACAAAAATTGCATATTGGTAGCTATATTTTAAACAAAAAAAATCTTCACATAATAAATACATCTTATGCACATTAACTTCAAATTTACTTCAGAAAGCTATTTACAATATAAATAATTATAAATGGGAACACTTTGCAAGATATTGTTGACAAAGCTAAATTGTGTTTCCTACATTACATTCCAAAGGAAATCTTCCAATTACAGATGTTATGCTACAATGTCACTAGACCCTATACATTGCAAGGCATGGTATTTAAAATGCTGGCAATTCATGTTGTTGTTTTTTTCCAAAAGTATAACTCATTGGTTTAAAGCAAACATGAAATATTTCAGTATGTCTCAAGTGCTTTTTTTTTTTTTTTTGCTAGATTAGCATATTTTATGTATTGAAATATTTACCTTGGGAAAATGTTTTGGTGCCTTAAAAGAACTTTTCTAATAGATTTTATTTCCTTTAAATGCAAAAGTGCCTATGTTTTATGTTGTGCAAGCAAGACTATTTCTTGCATTTCCAAAATTCCCACTGTATTGGCATCTGGAAAAAAAGTAATGTACAGTCCAAATTGCAATAAATAAACACCTTTAAAAGCTGCATTTTGAATCCTAGAACAACAGGAAATCTTGATAATTCCATGTGAGAAGGGAGTTAAATAGTGAATCTGATCAGAGAAAAGCTTTGTTTCTGCCTGTATTTGATCTTTCTTTTCAAATACAGTTTCATAGATGGAGTCATAAATTACTTCTTTTCAGAAAAGGATGCATTCCTAGCAACTTAGAGCCAGATTTATCCACAGGACTCTTGTACAAATATGCTAAATGCCACAGTGAAGTTTAACCTCACATAATTTTTTCATTAATGAATGCTCTAAGGAAATGTGAAATGGAGTCGCACTAGTGTTCTCATCATTCCAAACAGAAGACTATTTCAGTTTTTAGTCTTCTGAATAATAAAAAGACTTTGCTAAACACTCAGCTACTCCTCTAGCAGGCTATATCAATGCCATACCATTGGATTACAGAAAAAAATGTGGTTTTTTTTTGCTTTAGGTTTGGTTTGGATTTTTGTTGTTTTGCTTTGTTCTTGCTTCTCAGTGCATACAGCCAGAATATTTAACCACCAATGTTACCTGCAAATAAAACAAAATAAGTTCTCCTTCACACTATGAAGGTGTCTGGAGCTATTCCAGTATACCTACAGAAAAGGTTGCTCGTCCACCATTGTTCCTGACAACGATGCCTGCACTGCCTTTAGCCCCTCAGGTGTTTCAAGTAAATTTGCAGCTCAGGGAAATACCGGAGCCTGAATCCATTTGTTGACATTCACTACAGACATAACTAGGTCTCATCACTAGACTGTATGCCATGATTCTGCAGAGGGTCTAAAACCCAAGCGTACACCTCAGATATGTTCCTTGACAGAAAGGCTAACTGGCCTTCACAACAGCCAGTCTTGTTTTCTGGAGTGGCCGTTCCTTTTCCAAAAATACTTTTTTTCCCCCAATTCATTCAGGATGAATTTAGGAACATTAATGAATAAATGCTGCAAGTCCAGAAATAAAAACAAGATTCAGATAAAAGTAATTAAGAGTGTCTGAAACAGCAGAGTTTCAATGTGTAACCTATGGCAGTATCGTGGACACATCAGCAAAGCCTTATGAAGCTTAAGGAAAGACATTTGAGTCTCTTCCACAGGGAGATGCGCTCATGTTTTCAAAGCACGCATGAATAAACTCTATTATAGAACCACAGCCATTACAGCTATCACTTTTCATAGTTTCCATACTCATATTTTGAGATTTAAAACAAACAAACAAAAACCCAAACCCATTACCAGCTCACAAGAAGTCAGCATTTTTGGCCCTTACACATATTAAGTAGTACCTTACTCCACAGATATTCCCATGTAAGTTAATGGGACAAGTTGCTGAGTAAGGTTCTTCTTCCAACTAAAGAATCATTCACAACTGCATTCTGGAGTGCTATTTTGTAAAAAAAAATTAGGTAGGTCTTTTTCCACTTTAAAAGAGATACACCAAAATCATAATGTACCATCCACTGATGTCAATGAGAAATGATGTGAGCAAGCTGACGTCACTCTATTGTTGGAGTAGCTACAAAATATTAATTTGCTGTAAATAGCAAAGCACTATTATGTTAGAGAAATGACACAGCACGTCAATTTTTATTTTTGTACCAATTCACAACCTACATACCTGCTTTAAACTGGTAACCTTTAGCTAATATGATACATATGAAATGTATTTGGTACAAATACCTTGCATTTTTTGATTTTCGAAAATACTTCATTTAATTTAGAAAAGGAAGGGAAAAAAAAACACTATATCCTTGAAGGATACTAAAAGAAAATTCAAATTAAATAAATATGCAATGGAAAAGGTAAGCTTTATACCATACTTAAAAGTAAATGTTATATGAGCTGCAGTGATATTATATGCTATAATTAAGGTTGCAAATTTGCATTCATGTAGCATGTAGCATGCAGAGTCTATGTTTACGACATTCAATGCTTTCTGTCAGTTAAGAAGAAATTCCTGGCTATCTAAAGCAGCAGAACAGCAAATTAGCTAACAAAAGGCATCTACTGAAGTGCTGAGGAGTAACAGTTGTGGAAACTCCAGGAGGGAAGTGAGCATCAGCCTTTGCTTGTAGCAGAACATAGCTGCAGGAACAGACCCGTCTACCTCTCTACTGATATATCAGGTATCCTATTTATTACAGTGCATTTTGTTGCATTTGTCACTGTAGCGGACTGGTACTGTTGAAAATAGGATGAGTAACAACAGTTTTGAAAGTTTTATTTTGGACTTAAAGTAAATGACAATGGGATTTTTTATTGCATAGCACACTGGCTTTTTCCTAGATGAAATCGTACAGAATACGAACATCCTATGCTGTGCCTGTCTGCTTTATAAGTCTTCTGTTTCTTCAAAGTGCCTGTCAGAATGCCCATAGTGTCTTCTCCTGACTACTTGTGGCCATTAGACCACAGGCAGGGTCCTGCAGCTGATCTGCAGAACCCTATTGCCTTCTATTTAAAAGTTTGATAACAAGGGTGCTTGATGACCCCAAAAAACTTTAGTGCTGACAAAATCCCACTCATCCAAACAGTTTAGGAAACTCCTCAGTAATACAAAATAATATTGACACTTAGACTTCTTTTTATATGTACTAGTAAGGATAATACGATACCATGTACCTCTATTCTAATTCGCTTTGCAAATTGTATTTTAATACTGTACAATGAGACTCCAAATACAAGTTCATCCATATTATTCTTATGAGTAAGTGAAATAAATATTTATCCAGAACTGGATTTATCAAAAATACTTTGTTGTTCCTATGCTTTAGAAAGATATACAATTGTTGGGCTGAAAGAAGTCCGTTTTGGTCCATTCCTTCCTCTGAGTTAAGGGTTGTCAATGTTTTTCTTCCCTTCAATTATTTGCCTTATTTTTATCTTAAAACAAACAAACAAACAAAGATCTCTAGACCTTTGTTATTCATTTGGCAGTTAGTCAAATACGTTTCTTGCCAAATCATTTTGTTCTCATTTTACTTTGGCTAACATTCAATGCCCTGTCTCTCATTTCTGTCACTAGTTCAAATACTTTTAGAACATTATTTATCTCTCTTCTGTGCAGAGCTTACTACACACCAGTGACATTTCCCCATACTTTTTTTCCGTTACAAAGATGACAGACCCAGTTTATTTAAAGTTTTTATTAGATCTTTCAGTCTCTTTATCTTTTTGCTGAGCTCTGCTCCACCTTTTCTATTATGGGCTTTAGATAATAAAGAACAGACTGTATTGCTCTTCCTTGTGTTCGATGTACATTTCACCAGGAGTGATCACACTGCAGTCAGCAGAGATTGCTTATGGAGTAAGGTACTACTCAATTCAAGATTCACAATCTGCCTTGGAGTGATCAGAACTATGCACAATATTCCACATTCAGAGAATTAATTTCCTCTACTTTCAAGTACATCTATACTTACGTGGCTTACAATGTTATTATTTAGCTTTTGCTTCTCATTAGTTTTATTTGAAAATAGATATTTTTAACCCATCCATAGTATGCTGTTTTATATTTAGTTCCACTGATGACTCAATCCCACATGTTGAAATTCTTAATGTTACAAATGAAACTTGACTTAGTGTTAATTTCATTTTAGTAACCACCTCAAGTCCTCTTACCTGCATTTTGGTATTATAAGGAGTGGTGGTCCTGTTCCTGTTGCAGTCAACTTTGAGATGTCATATAAATGCCATAAAAAGAAGCACAGGTCTAATAATCTTGCCTACAAATAACTTATTTTACTTTTTTAGCATATGTTTTTTATTGACACTTTTTAAATCAATTAGTGACTCTTTGTTCATGAGATTATTAAAAATCACAGAATTTTTTTCTGCCTCTTTTGATATCTTCTATAACTCCAGGACAGGCCATGATAATATCAACATCTGTAATGCAGTTGAATTTTTTGGAACCCTAATTTCCCTCAGTATTTTTTTTTCTGTATATATGACTGATTTTGATATTCCTAATATGTTCTGATATCCTTTAATTTTTTTTGCTGTAAGCAAGAAAAGAATGTATATTTCTTTTTCAAAGCCATACCAATTACTTCACTTTATGTCAGAGTACTTACAACCTTCTATGCTTTCTTAATTTGCTGCAAAGCTTTTTCAAAATTAGGACAAACCTCCATAATGATTTTATCTGTCCCTGACATATTCTTATAGTTATGCAGTTGCTTTTGTATTTTACAGAAAATTTTTTGATTCTATTGAGTTTCTTTTGTGTTTCAGTTTAATTCTTAATTGTTTGGCCATTTATAGCCACTTTTTCTTATGCTGTAATTATTACTGAATGGCATACATAGCCACGGTGTTAAATGTGTATACCTTTGACCACTCCTAACTCCAGTCTATTCTCTCTGTTTCTCCCAAGGATTTTATTCCATTTCACTCCACTTCCCCCTTTTTTGCAGCCTTTCAAAAATGAGGGCAATCTCCCATCTCTCCATTAAGACAAACAAGACCTATGCATTTCTCAAAACTGCACTGAGAAAGACCCTCCTTCCTTCTTTTAAATACAGTTGGGGTATTTGATTATTCTAATTATGAGGATACTGCTCATTTGACTCCTTTCAAATCAAGTGTATGTAAATAACTATGCATGTAAGTACACAAGAAAATAACAAATCAGAGGAGTTCTTTCTCCCCTTTTTGATTTTGTATTGGTTGGCCATGGATGCTTTATACCACGGAGCAGCATAACACACTTGGCCTTTACAGAATAAAAAGATCACCAGATATACACATTTTGATGTGTATTTTGAAGGAACACATTCCAACTTTCTGTGATAGTGCATAGCAGTTTTGTTATCTGGGATCTGTGGGACACACACAGTTCAGAATATCTGCCCTGGGCAGCGTTTCCAAACAAACACCTCTTACACAATGCGCATAGATGGCTCTGCTAGCCTGCCCAGGTGCTCCCTACCTAGACCTCTTCCATCTTTTACATCTCAAATGGCACCAACTTTGAGTTTAGCTCCATTCCCTCTAACCCTGCATGCCAGTGCATTTTTATGTTTTAAAAGTAACATATGTTAACCAACTCATTTTCCCAAACCTTAGGTTAGTCTCTCTAGTGCACTGCAATATATCAAATGCTGGTAATGACAAGGGCATGAAAACATATAGTATCTTCCAATTAGATCTCTAAGGTTACTTTTTAAAGCACAAAAGTTTTTAGAAAAAAAGTGTCAGCTTCCATTGGTTATTATAACGGATGTCCCTTTGTGTCCTTGTGCTGGATCTTGCTGCATCCTTAAGTGAGAAGTCACATCAAAGTGTGATCCATTGCAGCCTAGTGAATAGTTTCTAATGGTTTCAGTGTCATATAGATGCTCCAGGGCATACCCAGTTAATGTGTAAGCATGCTTATCAAAGTACTGCCTGTGGGAGTTGTAATAATTTGGAGAAGCTGCTGGGCGATCACCTGGAGTTTGATGAGGGGACATGTCTGTATTCAGGTAGTCTTTAGCTAGTACCAAGCTAGATTTTGATATTCGGTCAGAATTGGGACTGCTTATCCTAGACAGTGTTGTGGGGCTGTTGTCATAGTCATTTTCATGAGGGCTCATAATCTTTCCATCCCGTTGCTGGATGTGTTCACAGGGTGGAGTGTTGGCAACCGTTTGGATGCGGCAGATATCCCCCGCCAACTGCTGCTGGGAGTAGTTTGCAAAACAGATAGTGTGTTTCTTCCCTGTGCCGTTAATGGAGATCAGTGGATCGGGGGTTGTTTTCCGTAGCTGTAGCCTGTTTTCTTCCTCTTTGATCATTTGCTGGGTGGCTCTTATTAGAGTTTCAATTTTGCTGGGCTCATGTGGGCTGCTCTGATACTGTTCAGCACGGTATCGGTCACCAGATTCACTTGCAGAACCGGGATCAGGTGAGCTAACAACACTGTCCTCATCCCAATGTCCTCTCCCTGGGAAAGAGAGAAAGGCAACAAACATTGAAGTCAAAGGAAGCAAGCAATCTTAAAGAACATGCACTCTGAACATTATTTTGCAGACAGAAAACCATACAGAGACGAGTGAATTGTGACAGTCACCAGAAACGCCCATGGTAGATTCTTTGCTTTTCAGGATAATTTTCCTCAGATTAGAGTAAAATAGTACTGTTCTCAATCTCCAAAAGACTTATTCTGCAAGTCAATGGAACTGTGCTAATTAATTCTTACAAACTCTTTAGATACAACCTGTGTTTGACAGATTATTTTAATAGAAAAGCAGCGGTTTATGTTACATCTGCCCTTACAACCTTAAACTCTGATATTGGTGTTAGCTGCAGTCTTTCATCTCTCAGACTACATTATAAACCTAAAGGCCTTTGGATTTATCCAAACACAAGATCAGCCTTTCCCTGTGAAGTTTTGATCAGTTTCAGCTTCTTAAACTGTGCCAATGCACTGCGGGTGCAACCTGCCAGATACCCAGTGGTGTTGATTATGTTGAAAAATAGTGTTCTGTAGATGTGAATTTGTTCTGCTGTTATTGTGCTAATTTTATCTGCTGCAGTTTCCAAGGAAATAAATAGGAGGCCTTACTTTTGGAGCAACCTATGTATATTTTGCTGCAAGTAAAGTAGACCATTAAACAACTTGAATTATAATTATTTCTCATTTCTATACCCATGACCTCTGAATCAGGAACATGCATCATTTCCTCTGTCCCGCACAGAGAGTTGCATGTTTATATCATGTCTTTGAAACTGTTGCTTCATTTGAGACAGTGCCACTTCTGAAAATCCCGTTATCTCTTACCATGAATCCTGTGCACTGAAGTTATGTGGGGCATACTGTTCTCATACGCTTCTCTGCTTTCGGGGGATGACTTTGTCAGGGGCAAGGCTGACCGGGAGCCCCACCAGCCTTCCCTCCCTGGCTGCGGTGTGCCAAGGAAGTATCTGCCAGCTTCACATCTGCCTCCCTCACAGGCCTGAGTATGGAAATGTCTATCATCGCCCAGCCTGGAGTGGTCGAGTGCAAAACCATAGCAGAGAGCGCTGCGGTCTGAGTACTGTCTGTAGGCACAGGAGACATCATGATGCTGGGAGCTTGGCCTGTCCGTGGGCTCCAACAGCTGGGGAGAGGCTGTGTCGGTGAGGGGGCTCCCACCCCACTGGCTCTCATGGTCAGATTCAGATCTCTCGGTGTGAAATCCAGAATACTGAAAAACAAGAGAAACAGCAGGGAATTTACTGAGCCTGGATGAAATCTGCAAGTATCGGCACTGAAAATATAGAGTATGCACAGGATAGGGCGTTTTCCATGAGCATGCCCACACGTCTGCACCTTCTGATGGGACTCTTCATCCTTTCGTGTATTACACCCTGTAATGAGCTCACAGATGACAGGACAGACCTCATGAACATCTAAAACATCTCATGTCAGCCCTTAATAGCCATCTCTTTTATGATGTGTGATATTAGGATCACCAACATCAGTGTGGCAAGTCAATATTTTTTTAATATATCCAGGTTTTTCTCATTGCCTTGAAAGCTGCTGCTTATGTGCAGCAATGGTGCTCCAAGGCTCTTCTGCAAAAACACTTTTAAAATAACACCACTCGCAGAACATACTCTCATGTCAAATTGAAACTGAATGCATCTGTGAGTTCCTTCTCCCAGATTCCTCTTTTCCACATTTTTTTCCTTACCTGGCATATTCTGAAACTTATTTCCTGCTATTATTTGGGACAAGAAAGTTTCCTGTGGATACAGGGACTCCCCAGACTATTACAGAGTAAAGCTCTAAAGTGACGGCAGGTTAGTAGGAAGCTAGAAATCACAGATCTGCCACAATGTGGGAATAAGAAAAATCCAGCAATATTTGCCAGAAAACAACAACAAAAACTGATAGCTAAAGCAGACAGAGCAAGCATTTTGTCACCCTCACTTAAGCAGAGCCATCCCAAGACAGAAAAAAAAAAGCTAGCAGGCAGTTGAAAAGCAGACAGAATAGCAGCATTAATGTTGTGACAGAAATAAGTGTTAAGTAAAATTTCATAAATTTCTAGATATTCTTAGTAAGTGTTTGAAACTTTTGGATATTTTCTAGGGAGAAAAAAAAGAATTTTTATTTAACCTCCTAGGATTTAGCTATCTCATTTTTTAATCTTTTTATTCATTGGAAATGTCAAACTGCATGGAAAATCTTTAAATCAATTTCACCCATGATTATGGTCTGGGATGAGACCAAAGCCGTACATGCTCACCTCTTCAGTACTGCATACTCATGTCACAAATCAATGTATTACAGCATGAAACCTTGGAATTCTCCCATTCCATCATTCACCTTCCAGATGCCCACTCTGCTTTTTCTTTTAATGGGCATTAGGCCTCTCTCCTTAAAACATAAACTTACCTTCCTTTTCATTAGATTGAGTTGCTATGAAACTCCTCATTATCAGCCAGGATCAAGGTTTTATGCACTTACCAATTGAAAGTATTGACCAGATGTTTGACTTTCAGAAACTTAAACCATCTGTGCAACATCAGTAGTGGAACTACTTCAGTTTTGGAATTTAATTGGGTATTGCTCCAGTATTCCAGTTCATATTTGTGAATACTGTTTGTCAACAAGGTAGGCTATTTAAAGGCAAGAAAAAAGCATCATGGCTTTGAAGAGGTCGATTATATTTTGTTATTATTTGGTAGAATACCTGTGGGCAGAAGGCTTACTGGTAGTTGTGGAGGAGGCCAGCAAGTTAGTATCACCATAGTCATTGCAATATTTTAGTAATGAAAGAATACATCTAACTTTGAATGAAAGTAATATAGTTAGATAGCCACGAAAGGACTCTTACATTTCAGCAACTCAAGATAACTAGAAATTCTATTCAGCCATCATAGTTTTAAGTGATCAGCTGGAACACTGAAGTTTTCTACTATCCTAATCTAACATTTTCAAACTGCTTAGTCACAAATATATCTTCATAAATACTGACTAAATTACTGTAAGCGTTTTAACAAAATATACGGACAAAATGATGTTTTCAGTTAAAAAATATATTAACAAAATTTTAACTATAGAATTTTAGCTGGAATAGAAATTCATAAAACAAACACTGCTTTTGTACCTGTTCTTACTTTTGATATTATTTATAGTAATTTTTTTGGATTTTGAATTGTTTTTCATAAACTAGATTTTTTTTTAATTTAAAAAGTTTCAAACAGACATGTAAGATAATATAAATGTAAATCTAAGTACAAAAATATTGAAAGTTGATTTATTTTCTTATTAAAAACAAAACTCGGAGTATGCACTCCTTTCAGGAGAAGGATAAGAAAAAATATTTTCCAATCATTTTATTATGAATGTTCATATTTTGACAAATTATGATAGTAATAAATGGATAATAAATGCCAAAGATTCTTTCAAATCGAAAATTCTGAATTTCATTTGGCTCTACTAAATGTTCTTCTACCAGTTCTCTGTTTCTAAGGATACATTAGGGCCCAACTTAGCTTCTTTTGAGAGGAATTTCCTCTTTTAACTGAAAATATATATACATGTATTTTAAGTCTTAGTCTTAACCAGAAGTGATTCAGTTGCACAAGCTTTTCTAAGAATGGGAAACCATATCAAAGGGTATATGTTCAGCATGTCAGAAATGCACCATGTAATGTCATATAACCATGTAGTCAAGACCAACAATGCTTCATGCATTTTCTTTGTACTTGATGTAAATGATGATGATTTGAGATTTGACCCTTGGCAGCTGCTAGGCCATGGACAGAATTAAATTAGCACTGTGAGCTGCTTGTGGCCAACATCTACCGACATTTGGTACAACTGCTTATATTCTTAAGGTAGAACATAAGCAGACGTAGGCCAAAAATATGTCTAATTCCTTTCAAAGTTAATTACATCTCAATTTGGCATCATCTAACTGCCTCTACTGCTGCAGTCCTACGACTGCCTCTTCTGGGAATCTGATGTTGACAGGTGGAGACTCCAAATAAAGGCATGCGTGACAAGTTGATGGGGGGAGAAATGAAAGGATGATCTAAGATACTGCTTTACTGAGATGGCAGTGGAAACACTATCTCTCATGTCAGAATTAGGCTCCCATATGCCAAGTGATGAAAGACCGTAGAAAACAGAATTAGATTTAATGAAAATTCTGGCCAAATAAAATTAGTGAAAACATTTTTTTTTCTTAATCCCAGTCCTGCCTCACCAAAAATGTTTTTCTCTCTGCCATTTTTGCCCTTTGTCTACTCTCAGTAGAATTTATTGGCTTTGTTCTTTGGCAAAGTTTAACCAGCAGACAGAACTTAAACATAATGAAGAACTTCTTCAGACAGTCAACATCTGAAATAACTTTAGACGTTTTCTGAATTGTCTTCTAATGTAAAGAACAACAATAAATAAATCAAATGGTCCTTCAGCTGTTCCAGATACTAGACATCACAGAATCATAGAATCCCCAAGGTTAGAAAAGACCTCCAAGATCATCCAGTCCAAACCTCCAACTACCACCAATATTTCCCACTAAATCATGTCTCTTAGTACATTTAAATATTTCTTGAACAGCTCCAAGGACAGTGTTCAACCACCTCCCTGCGCAACCTGATCTAGCACCTGACCACTCTTTTGAAGAATAAATTTTTCCTAACATCCAACCTGAATCTTCCCTAGCACAATTTGAAGCCATTCTCTCTAGTCCTGTTTCTGGTTACGCAGGAGAAGTCGTTGACACCCATCTCTCCACAACCTCCTCTCAGGTAGTTGTGGAGAGCTATAGGGTCTCTCCTGAGCCTCCTCTTCTCCAAACTAAACAATCCCAGTTCTCTCAGAAATGGAGATTTGCAACAGCTTTTCTTAATCATTCTCTCTAGAAATGCCTTCCAAAGTGTTAATTCAGTGTACCATCACAGTGAGGGCACACCAGCAGGATTAGCACTGACACAGAAAGGAGCTACTGGCCATCACAGATGCTCCTTTTACTCCAAGAAACACTTCAGAAGAGCTGAAGGGGCAAGAAAATAGGAAAATATCAATTTAAAGTCTAAGACATGCTTACTGTAAGGGAACCCATGGAAGTGACTCAGGCCAGTAGATGATTTTAATATTTCTTGAGTGATATTTTGCCTGACCTCTCATTCTTACAGGTGTCTGACTAGCTTAAGTACTCATCCTGACATATGCAGCAACATCAGCCTTCTACACATACACTGCCAAATGTTCAAACAATAAATGTTATAGTCATCTAATTTTCTGTCAGCCTGCTCAGATTTTTATTGTTATGAACACTAAATATACAACAAAACTCTCTCAGAGTCCTTTGTTCCATGAAAGACTTTCACTACATTAGTGTTAGCAGCTTTCCTCTTGATTTGTGTCCTAACCATGAGAAAAAAACATCACAGATGCAGGCAGCATTGTACTAAGAACATATGCATGCTTTTAAATCACTTTTATCTTACTTTTTACTAATGTAATCCTGAAATGTAAAATATGTTCTTTTTGCATTCACTATTATAGACAGAACAGATGGTGAAAGGCTTAGATTAAAGTAATACAGCATGTCCATTAAAATAACCCCCACTGCTGGTGACTCTTCACCAGATCAGGAGTTATGTTTACTATAAAAAGAGGGTTTTGCTTTGCTTTTGAATGTGCTAGAAGTTACCACAGCCTTAGGCTACAGAAAGAAATGATAAACGAAAGGCTGACTAGAATTCAACCTGATCCTGATATCTTTACCTTGTTCTTAAAAGGAGTAGGGGATGTGTCCAGGTAGTGGTGGATTGCAGAATTAATCTATTTGTTTAGAGTAGCCATAAAATCAACTTACCTCCACTATCAGCTGTGGGGTAAGTTAGCAATAATTAATATACACTACTGGAGAAATCTATTACTTCCAAAAATTTGTGAATGCTGTAACACAGACCAAAGTCCCCATCCAACAGCTAATGAATGGGTACATCTCCATGCATGCAATCTCATTACATATATACTAAATGTATGTATATTTATATGATCTTTATCCAAGAACCAAGACATGAAGCAATAGAACTTTATCCAAATTGACCATAAAACATTTTAATTAGAGGCAGACAATAGAAAATTTTAAATATTTTCTTCAAATAATCATCATTAACGAGAGACTAAACTCCAAAGCAGCTGTTCAGATGATCACAATTAAAATGTTTTTCCACTCTTGTTGCTACTTCCTGTTTACAGAATAAGTGAGGTCCAGGGCTACCTTTTAATAACATAAAATAAATGAGGTCCAGGACTAGATTTGAGGAGCCCCTAGCTATTATTATTATTATGGGCAAAGACTGTAGGTATTTTTTAACCAACTCACAATTTCCTTTTCCTGCATACCTCCGTCAAGTCTTCATCTCTCCAGTTTTTCCACCTCCTCTTCCAACTCCCTTACACTCCAGTTGGACAGAGCTATAAGAGCACTGTTCATAGTGCTTTGGCAAATCCTTGAGCTGTGCCATGAATTTTGAGTTAGTTTCTTCACTGCTCACCCTTTTCCTCCCTGGGACAGGTTTCACAGAGTCTGCAAGACTACTAAGCTAACATCAGTCAGATGATGACCAGTACCTTCAGTTTAATGAACTCAGTGAAAAAGTCTACGAACACCATATTGCATTACGTCTGTTTTTGCATTAGGTTTGAGGGGATAAAAAAACCCACACATTAACATTTTGTTAGGTGACCAAAACACTCCCTTTTTGCCCTAGAAGTGAATATTCAGCTGAAACTTATTAACGTGGTTTTCTTGCAGTTCACATCTCATGTAGCTATCCTAGGGGCACACAGCTGGCAAGGGAGTGGATTCTCAGTCATCACCCAATAAAGCATGTGATTCCCTTTTCTCATCAAGAGTGAAGTTGCAAACTAAATGCTATGAAGAAAGGAAAAAAAAAAAAACAGGAACATATATTTAAAATCTCTTGGTTGACCTTAACTTTGAGAGATTACTTTCCTCACTGCTGTTATTTTACTAATAAATTGCTTTCTTCCCTCCTGCACCAAAAAACAGGCTCCTTTGTACAACAAAACCCGTACCCTCACTTTCCAGCCTTGGCTTCTGAATCACATTTTAATTCTCCACAACTGACTGGCAAATTATGTGGGCTGGAGACCGAGGGACACAGATCATACCACCTGCTGTATGCTCTTTGCAACAGCTTTTCTTAATCTTTCAACAGTTTATTCACTGGTTGAGAAGGACAAGAAGGATGCAAAGCCAAGCTGCCAGCATTGCTTGTGGTGATGTGCTGCAATGAACGGTATGACCATTTTTCAAGATACTGGCAACTAGTGCTGCTGCTTACTTATGAATGACGAAATCTGTGACTTTACTATCAGTTGGCTGGTAATAGGGATGCAGAGTGAAACTGGAGACTAAATACCATCATCTTTCAGACAGCAGTCCCTGATAAACCAACAGTCTCAACATTGCACTGTTAGTTCAATAGTTTTTCTGGAGGCAGAGATAATGAAGTGGTGCTGATGAAAGTCATGCTGCAAAAAGCAAACTTTGCTGGGAATATGATAGGTCTTCAGTTGCAATTGTCCTGCTAGTAAAGGAGGACTTCTAACGAAGGGTAATTTCAATAAATCAAAGATAATCATCTTAAAAATATATGATTTATATAACTAACTGTATGTATTTCACTGATTCTTTAAATCACTTTTATTACAATTTTTTGCTGTAGAGCACTCAAATGAGAATGCTGTTCTTTGATAACTCAGAAACATGTGTGAACAAAAGTTTGAACAGTGACAACAACCTCTGGCAAATTTAGATGCTAAAATTAAGCTTCCGAGTTCCTATAGTTCCTCTGAAACTCTTACCCTTGGTACTTTTGAGGAGAAAAGGAAAGAAAGCAAGAAAATGATACAGACACGTGGGTTACATTGTTCACTCATAGGAGTAAGTTTAGAACAAATAAACTACAGTCCTCGGTGTAATTATTGGATAAATATTGATATTTTAAAAGTATATATCTCCCCAGTGTTATATCATGAATGCATATATTTCTATCCATCATGTAGTGGAATAAGAGCTGAAGTTGTGCAACATTTTTTAGGAAACGTTCCACAAACCAGATTTATTTGAAATAAATGGCTGGCAATGTAATAGTGCAAATGCTGTGGCACTGTCTGCAAAACGGTTGCATAGATCTGTTAGGCAAGCTGCAGGTCAGAGACCCAATAGAGTCTGGCCCATTGTACAAACAGGGGCATGCTCCTAAAACATGAAGCATGAAAATGAAATCTGGGAAATTAAAGTCTACTGGTAGCAGTGGCCACCTACCAGTGCTTTCTGCCTTCCAAAGCTGTCTTGTTCCAATTCAGCAAGCTAGCTTGTTTCTTTCCCTCCTCAAAAGTCAGTCCTTTTGATTTACATTTCAGTACTAAACTGCTGTCAAACATCTGGCAACTTTCTAGATATGTTGAAATTATCAAAAAGTAAGGTAAAGCAAGTTTCCTCAAACTGCAGTACTCCCAGTCCTCTCGAACCAAGTATTTCAAAAGCAACATTTTCACTCATCCTTCTGTTCACTCCTTATTAACTCAGAGCCCTGCGCTGTTATTGTTGTTGATTATGATTTATTATGCATGCTGAAACATAACTGCTTGAAGAAATGTTTACCTGTCTCAATATCTTATAACCTGTTGTCTTTTATTCCCTTTGAGAAACATGCTCTTCGGCCCATTCTAATTGTGCGGGTTAAAAAAGCAGTCAAAATCAAGATATTCAAAAAGATTTAATTTTGTTTTCCAAAGACAACTACCTGTGGATACGGTGATGTCCTTGATTTTGACTTTGTGCTCGAGAGGCGAGATTTGCTTCCCTTTCTATTATCCGTTACGGTCGGAGTTGAATTTGCGTATGAGAATGCCGGCTTGGTAGCTGTGACCTGATCCAGGGAGAGCTGTAGTCCTTTATATTCAGTATCCCTATATAAAAGGCAAAAGTGAAAAACAAATTCACTTCATATCTTAATGGGAAACATACCTTCCTTCTTAGCGGGAGTGGAAAAGAAAGATATTTTTAACAAAAAAAAAGTAAAGCCATACAGTATACCAACCCTAATATATTTATGTGGTACAGCTTACTAAACAGTAGCACTATTTTCATACTGAAAATATGATTGCTTTTTGCATCCAACTGTTATCAACATGATCTACTTTCTCAGTAATAAAAGATTGAATGGGATGGGAATTTCTGAGGATGTTACTACAGTTCTGCATTGATCACAGAGCTGAGTAATAGGACACATTTTCCTCAAACTTTTAACTATACAGCTACAAACTTACCACATGTGTATATATGTGGACACTAGAGCAGGTGTAGGGGTGCACATAACAGCCTCCACATGCAGATGGTTAAAAAAATTAACATTTTTTTAAATAGAAAACATTTATGAACTAAGTTTATATTTTTCATTATTTACAAGGTTTCAGGCAATTGGTGTAAATTTGTGAATCTTTATTCTATGCATCCTGTGAGCTTTTATTCTTCTGTTTGAAGAGTCTTTTACGCTGGGAGAGCTTTCCAGACAGATGAAACAGCTAAATAAATAAAAATCTTGTAATTTAAATGGTATGCCACATACTCACAAAGTATCAGAAGTTTTCTATGAGGATCTAGGTATAACGGCAACTCATGACATTCAGTATTATTTTCTTCAAACTTTCTAATAAATACATAAAATAAAGGAAAATTGGCACTATTCATGATTTCTTCCTAACCGTAATGAGGGCATATGCTTTAAATTGTACCCCTCTGCGAACATCTGTGCTTCTGTTGGTACCCAGGGGAGTAAGAAACGAGCTCTTCAGCTTTTATGTAGTCATACGGAACCTATTCTGACAATGATTCATTTAAAACGAACAGAGAAAGAGTTTCTCCCTCACCTACCTACCTGGAGGAAAAGAGGAAGGATTCATGGCTTTTCTCTTCCTTTGTGTTAATCAGCAGAGAAGGAGGAGAGCAAGGAAAGAATAATGCTTCACTTATGCAGTCAAAGAGGCAACATATTCATTCAGACATTACCCCATGCTCTGTCTGAACCTAAAGATTCATTCTCATAATAGCAAATTGTTCACCCAGCTCTAGCAACAATATCTTGTTCTAGAATCACACGTATATTGATGCAAGCCGTGACAGTTTGGTTTTATTTTAGAAAGGAACTTCACCACAACCTGAACACATCACAGCTTAGTACACTGAAATCCTTTCAGATAAAAAGCAGATGCAGAAGGATAAACTTGGTAAGTCACTGAAATAAATGAAATAGGATGATTATTTGGACAGCCAAAGATAAACCTGCAGAATAGATGATTTATTCAACCCAGTTCTACACTAAAATTTGTTTGCACATGATAACCAACAAACGTGGTAGAACAGGCTGCTTTTTGACAATGCAGATTATGTGTATGTATCCATATATATGTATAACACATAGAAGCAAATCACTGCCATTAGAACTGTGCTGACTACACTGTTTCCAGTCCATAATGGGCAGAGATTTGCTGAGCATAATTACTGATGCAGTGAAAAATTACTTCTTAATGTATGTGATCGTTGCTTCAAATTTTACCTTTAAAACTCCTCGATAGTATTGGCATTTCAAACACCATGCCTGCAGCTAAAATTTCTGAATATAGAGAGCTTGTCTGCATATTTTGAAATCTTTAATCTTTCCCGTGCTTACCTCCAGAATTTTGATCCAGACACTCAGACTCAACGTGCAAATCATGTGTCCATATCAAAAGTCTTATCAAATTACCTTCATATTATATAAAATATCAGAAACATAGGATGTCCACTAATCTTCACATTTAGCAACTACAGTAGCATGAGGTATTATCAACTGTCCTAAAAACTATCAGTCTCATCATGAAATACACATTCCCCCTGGCAATTTGATTATAAGGAATCATGGAGGAAGGGTCCTGTGGTCTCAAAGTCAGATGCAAAATGTGTTACATCCACAAATCAGAATGGATTAAAACCAAGCCATTTTGCTTTTTATAACCTACCAAATTTTTTGGTTCCCATCCTACTGGAGAAGCCCTGCCATTATATACCCATCTTTGGTGCATGCCAATATCTGTTGCCTTCTCCTGTCAGAGTCATAAAAACAATTGGAAGAAACACCATCTCAGTATTCAGACCATAGACTATCACTTCAACACTACCTGCCCACTCTTAAGTTCTGTATAAAGGCCAAGCACTGAAATCTAAGAGACTGTATTGTATAATGAATGGTTCTAGGCCATGAGAATCTGAAAAACAGGTATGTCAGATCTGTCCAAAAATCTTACATGATGTCATATATTACCTTCCTAAATCCTTAGTATGTCCAGTGTGAGGAGCTACCTTCTCAGAACACCACACGTTGGAATAAACACCAAAAACTAGTATTTGCAGCCAATTGCTTAGAACAAGTAGAAAAAAATCTGAAATTTTTGTTGCTGAATGTAAAGTTTCTGGGTAGAAAACGAACACATCTGTGCTCTCCTTTCAGATGAAACACCTGGAATTTTTTGTATCATCAAGACATGAATCAATGCCATCCCTATCCTAGCACAGCTACCCTTCAGAAGATCCAAGATAGATACCAGAACACCACTAAAAACAGGCCAAGATAAAGAACAGAAGTTAAAAAAGAAAAAGAAAAAAAGAAAATATGGAAGATGGGTTCTCAGTGTCAGATGGAGGAGATGTTCCATCAAGAAATGAAAATGTCTGAGTATATCCGTATGTATTATGAAGCAAAGGACTAGAGGAACCAGAGCTCCTAGTGGTGTACAAACTACAGATGGAATTTCTGACAACTTCCTGGAGTCATTTATTGAACTTCCACGAACCACAGTACTGCAGTCTCCAGATTACTGCTCTCAGACACCTGAATCTACTATTACACAGTCACATTAACACAGTAGTCCTGCATGTTCTACAAGTAATTAAAAAAAAGTAGTGGGTATGAACACCTTCCTCTGAGGTCCTCATCTTCAGGATCCTCATAATCTACATCTGTCTATATGAGACTGCTGAGAGAGAGAGTGATATGGCATGTGTTCAATTGCTAACAGTATGTTGCTGACAATCTACTATTTATCTCATTTTCTGATGCAACTATCATCACTATAAAACATCAGAATATCTACAGGAAATTAGCTCTTAAATGAAGAACATATGGATCAAACTGAATCCAGACAAGACCAAAGTGATACTTCTTTGCAAAGAGAAACACATTGAAGACCTCCACCTTTTCATGATAGGAAACAGCCATTCTTTCCAGAGTTGGATGGAAATTCTAGGTTCTCTTTGACTCCTCAGCATATGCTTCCCAAAATGTATTATTTCTCCTCTCTTGTCCCTTCTCCCCCCAGACAGAACTGGCCCAGTATGGTCAATGTATCAACCATCTACAGACTGAATTACCATGCTCCACTGTAAGTTAAAAGAAATCAAAAGACTAAACACAGAATCCTCTTGATTAAAAATCCTGTTTCCCATTGTCTGCTCGGATGTGACTCCCAGAAGCATTTCTACTTTGCCTTGTCACTGGCTCTTCCAATGTCCATTATAAACTTTGATCCTAATTGTTGAATTAGAGCTAACATGATGAAGAAAACAGGGCCAAAGCCTACACCAACTGTACTTCTCTGCATTAAAGTACCTGGATGTTCAGCACAAAGCATTCTTTTCTAAATGGATCTAGCTATAGCAAGCTGCATTGACTGAGAAGGACAAAAGCTGAAGGAGAAAAGTGTTTGATGGGAGAAACCAATCTGTCTGCCCATGACTTGTGTGCCAGCTGGATCTGCAACACTTGTGTGAAGAGTTCTCACAAATCAGCCACAGAAGATGCTTTCTGCCTGCTATCACTGCCAAAATGCACAATGTGAAGCAAGATGGAAAGTCTGGTTAACAACATTTTGAAAAAGAGATAATGGCTGATTAGCATGTAGACAAAAAGGAACAGTGAATGAGCATCAGAATAACAGCTCCTGAATTCCTGGCAAACAAAAGAGGCTTACATAAACACAGCAACTGGGCCTGTGGATAGAACTCACCAAGAAATTGAGGAAAATGAGAGTTTTTTTATATAGCCTAGTTGAGGGAAAAAAAATTAGAAAAGAGCATTGCTAGAAATAGTTTTGGGAAGTCTGGAATTAGTGATGGAAACCCAAGACAAAACTGTAGAGAAAAATTGGTGTTTTCTATTGTTGTGTTTCTTTAAGAAATAGGAAGCTCTTTGAGACTACCTTAATAAAAAACCTAAAACAAAAGTGAGAATAGACATTAACATTTGAAAATGTTAAGATCCCCTAATTCAAGAGAAATTAAGCCCAGAAAAATGTTTTCAGATAGCAAGAGCAGCTGAACAGGATGTATCCAGAGGAAGGAATAAAATAACAAAACCCATTAGTGAAAACTAAATATCCAGGCTGAAAAGAACTGAAGGAGAAGGAGGACAAACACACTCAAGAATAAAGATCTAATATATGTACTCCCATAGGCAACATAACCTTCAAAACAAGAAGGGAACTTTCAAAACAAGAAGAAAGAATGCTCGTCCCATTGAAAAATCTGCAAAAGCCATAAAGAAAAGTGCCTATTTACCTTGATGTCTGAACAGAGAGAAAGGAAGAATAAGCTATACATGCAGTAACTGAGAATACACCAATAACCACTGAGGAGACAAATATTTACAATGCATTTTTTTTTTTGCATTAAAAGACATTGTTAGATGCCTTAAAGAAAATCTGCAGAAAGTCAGTCTTCGTACATTAAGTTATTGCATTAGAAACATCTTTCAGTTCATACTGTCCAGCAGCAGTCAAAACATCAATATACAACTGGAAACAGATTGCTACCCTTATTCTCAGGTATCTCTCCATTGATAGTTTGAAGACTATGGAACAATCATGCTGTCAGTAGAAATCATAGCACAGCATCAAGTGACCGTACAGTCCTGACAAACATGGGATAACCTACATCTATATCATTCCTAAAACATATTAATGTAATCAACAAAGTACAAGCTGGAAGTAAAAGCATTAGATGACCTTAATGGAGTAAATTAATACATCATGGGTACAAATGTTCATACCACTGAAGTAAAGTGGAAAACATTGTTCATGAAAAAAAAACAAACAAGGTGTGATTTTAACTGGTTACACTATTATTTCTATTATTTCTTCTGAGCACATTATACATATTTATAATTTATTCTACTGCACAAAAACATGCATTAAAAGAGGATATATGAATGTTCTCTGCATTTTCTTTAAGAAATTGAGAAAATTAATTTTTTTTCTGCCGGTGTAATAGAACAGAAAGTATGACTTTAAACTAAAGGTGTTGATGTCATTAATGTTCAGTCTATTTTGCAGTTGCTGCAATCCAGTGAAAATCAGCCATGAAGGTGGTAAAAGCCCAGCACTTCCTCATGCAAGTCTGACGACAATACTGTAATATATTATTCTTCTACTCTTAAACAATGCTTGGAACTTCTAACATTTCTGCACTCCAGCTCATGCAATGCTAACAGCGCCATTCAGCAGATGAGTGAAAAGAGAACAGATTTTGGCTGTTTGTCTTGTTCATGGCTTTCTAAATCAGCAGATGGTACAACAAAACAGACAATTTCCTCATCTGCTGTGTCCTCTGTTCATGTACAATGTGTCTCAGAAACGTTTACTAAGGCCTTGGTCTGTCCATGTGACATGTCAGGAGAAGTGTATGCAATCCCCTTATCATATTTCTGAACCAATCACAATAGCAATGCATCTCTTCACTCACATAAGAAATCAAACTTTATGACACTAGTCTGAAGTGGGAAAAAAATCTTGAAGTTCACTGCTATGAAGCGATGAAACTACACTGTTGTTCAGTTGTGTGACCTCAGAAATACTCTGTGCCTCAGTTTTTCCATCAGTAATTGCTGATCCTCCTTAAAACTTACTGAGTCAATAGCCCCATAAAGCTCACCAAATTATTTGGAAAGACGCCCTAGAAATCTCTCAAGTGGTTGTTTATTACTAGGATACCTAATGGTTAAGCACTATATCTAGTTGGAGAAGTATCTGTATATCGGATCCCTTTGCTGAGTGCCAGGCACCTATTTATCCCCATAAATAGCATAAGCAACAGTAGCTGTTTACATCTTGTTGACTTAAAGTTTACAGCTTTTTCAGCCATGAGATTCACGTACATTATATCATGTTTCTGTATTTGCTCTTAAAGACAGAGCAATCCAAACCAGGAAGTTCAATTAAAGGATTTGATACGTTCAGGAAAATTGAAGCATGAAGTTTCCTATTCAGACCATGTAATGTAAATGCCTGAGGATATCTTCTAGGGAGCTACTGTCAGAGAAATTTTATATTTTCCCTGATCGGTTTTTCGTCTCAGAGTGCAGTCATTTAACTGTCAGTTGGAGTTAAATAAAATGTCCTGGTCTCTAGATAATCATGGTGTAGCAGAGTTTTCAGCAGTCAGAAGGTACAGTTTGTCATTCCCAACCACATGTCTAGCCATCTCTGGCACCAAAAGGAGCTCTTTTTACATTGGTCTTTATTTACTAGATTTTCTAGATAAAAATATGCACCAAGGATTTATTATTGTTTGTGAATAAAATGCCTAAGATATCCTAGGGTAATTACATAGAAAGATAATGATCATCTTTAGTTACATATAGCACTGACAAAAAACCTTTATATAAAATAAATAAAATATGACGAACTGAGTTTAGTTCTGTAACATTCATTTATACTGGGAGTGCTTTCTTTTAAATATGCCCAGGAACACAATCATCTAGAAGTCATGTTTGGTGTATATTTAGTAAATGTCACGCTAAATGGAGAAGTGTATTTGACAGGAGATTATAAGGATTTGTATATGCTATAATCTGCCTGATAATGAGCAGTTGGAATTAAAGGGAATATCCTGCAGTGCTTTCCTTTCTGGGTGGCCACAAAACAGTTAAGAACAGAGTCCAGTGCAGCATTTTATCTGAAGGCACGTTTAACCTTGTAGAACTCCATGACTCATCTCCATAAGGGTCAGCCTTGATTAAAACATTGCAATGACTTCTTTGTATATTTTTGGAGTTTCCCATTACTTTAAGTTCACCTGAACACTTAGGTAATATTTCTGAATAAACCAAAGGTCTGTTAAACTAAATTTTAAGCAGACTTTTTTTCTTCCAAATACTCCTTTTCAACCATTCCATGTAAAACAATGTCACTGCAGTGCATCTGCACATACACGTACAGAGGATCCCCTCAGGAATTCATGCTACACAAACATAAATTCTCATATATTCATGTAAGAGCGTGTCTATTTCAGAGAAAGCCAAACTGATAACAGTACAACAGACTGCTGTTACATAGGGTAGACTTTCCCATCTCAATTTTCTTAATATGTGTTTAAAAAAAAAAAAAAAAAGATGTCTTGAATGCCACTGACACCTTTAAGACACTGTTCTAGTAGCCAGTTGATCTGAATTGAACTCTCAGCCTTCCATCAACTGCTGGTGTCACATTGTGCAAATCATTTATCACTGGGTTTTTGAAAGCACTTGGCACTTGCCTGAGCTTACCCTCAAGGCAGCCAATGGGACTCCTAATTTGGGTAGGGTCAAATTTAGCCCAGATCTTATCACTTCTGAGAACCCCTACCTTAATTTTTCTGAATTCCGACTGTAAAAATTAGGTTAAAAATATTTTCCTGTGGGAATCACTTCTTTTGTGCAGCATTTTTGTCTGTCTCACCTATAAAACCAATTTTTTGTTTGAAGGAATAATCTCTCATTATCAATGCATATGGAAGCTAATGTTACTAAGCTAAATCTCAGCTGCTGCCCCTGGCTGCATGTCTAGCACATGCAAGAGAAGAAAAAAAAGAAAAAAAGAAAAAACACATTATCTGAGAGCAATACTCCTGTCACTATTGATGTAGGGCATGTTTTTATTATTTCAAAATTTCCATGTGTTCAATGCAAATGTTTTTACTATGTCCTATACAATTAATCCTTGATTGAACCTCTTCCAGATAGTTAATAATTAAAGATTTCTTTACTGTTGGTATGCAAACAGTTCATTCATGCTTATTACACACCAAGTTTCACAGACGTGTTCTTTAATTGGAGTCATTTATTTCTAATCTGCTTAAGCCCTCACTAGTGTAATGCTTGACTAAATATACATTAAACTCACTTATTTAAACTGCTAAAATAAATTTGAGATGTATTCTATGAATAAAAATACTTGACTGAATACATGTAGTACTATTATTATTGTGTACCCAACTGAGCAGGAATTATTTGAAATAGTACAATATAGCTGTGTGGTAGGCTCAGACAAAAGAATTTGAGAAAGACTGCTGATGATTTTTTGGCAGAAATTATAAAATAACAAGTTTCTAAATTTGAAGTGTTCTATAGTACACTAATGCAAGCAATGTGAGCACCAAAAGGAGCTTCACAATTTTCAGGAAAACACCAAAAATGGTGTTTTCACTTTAAAATCTAGGTACTGTTTTAGAGATAAGAGCCTCAGACCAGCTCTAGGCTAGAAAAATGGTTGAAACAGAAAAGAAATTTTAAAGGAAAATTGACTATTCTGTGTTTTGTGGCAGTGACTAAAGTGATGGCACAAGATTGGATAAGAATATTGTATACTCTAATCACACCATTTGAAAACCTCAGATTGAGACAGCAAGGATGATGGTCTTGGAACAGCTTCTCTAAGAGGAACAGGAAAGGAGATTCCTTAAGAGGAAAAAGAGATAACAGAAAAGGAAAGAGGTGTAAACTGTGAGTGATACAGAGAAAATATATAGAAAACAGCTGTTCACTTTTCCTTCTAATGCAAGAAGTGTGGGCTATCAACACAACAAAATACTGACAACAAATACATTCAAAGATGTCACCTCTGCCTAGGAACTCATTTGACCTTCTTGAAGACTGAAAGAAAGTGCTGGGGAAGCATTATTGCATGCTTGTCCTATTTTAAATCTCTTTCCAAAGTATTTGCTACAGTCACCATCAGTATGTATCTGATCCTGTTTAGCTGTTCTTATGTTACACCGTATACCATAGTTGGTCAGTAATTCCATACTTCAGTTGCTTTAAAACCGTGCAATGAAGAGTGGTCCCGAAAACTTGTTGCTCTTACTTCTAACAGTTTGCAGTAAATCTATTGATATTTCATGTTTGATCAGCTCCTCTGTGTTCCCCGCAATTAAAGCTTGTGTTGCAAGATCCTTCCTAAAATCCTGAAGTGTACACATCAAAAAATTAACTAGCTTTGCTGTGATAAATTTATCTTCTTTGAGAAGATGGATTATATCTCATTTGACAGACTTTCTGATAGGCTTTTTTGATCAGAGAACAGTTTATCTAACAAAAAACAAAGTGCTTGAAAAATTGGTTCACTATTCATTCTGGTAGTTCCCTCTTGGCAAATTTCCTATCTGCATGCCTCATAACATACTTGTCCATCATTCTAGCCTGCTTTTCCTGATCAAGTTGGTCCCATGCTGCAGAAGCATGTTGAGTCCAAGACAGTTTGGGATCCCCATTTCATGAGAAGGCCTCATTTGCAGGAGATCACTTTCTCTTTCATCAGATTAGCCCTTTACTGTCATAAGGCTTTCACTTTCTTGAGAAGAAGCAAGATTTTTCTGCGACAAATGTGTTTCCAATTCACTCGTCTAGAGTCCCTCAGCTTTAGTCAAGGGACAGTACTTTGTCCCTCCAGGTGCCATTCTCTGCCCACAAAGTAAGTAACCATGATATGTTAAGGAATGCCTTTCAACTGAATCTTGAAAGTAAGGGAAGAAAGAAGGGCAAGAAATAATATGTATTTTTTTAGCATTTGAAGAGAATGGGATTTTGTTGCTTTTATTATTATTATTTTTACTTACAAATTAATCTGTTTTCTCATTTCCAAACCTCTCCTGCAGCCAAAGCTCATCCACATTATTTTTTTGCTTGGGTTTGGGACTCTGTTCATATCACACTCTGTCTTGGTGATCCAGTTTTGATAGACATATCATGTATAATGTGTTTAAGCTTTTAAACATCAGCCAGAAAAGCTGATATCACGAGGTTGTAAGGTAACTCACAGTATTCCATTTCATTTGTTATTTTCCTGCTAATTACTGATTCGGTCTCCTCAACATATGCATTGTACTTTTTTCGTGCTATGATATAAATCACTGTTAGAGAGCATTCAATGAAGGGCTACAAAGGTGGTGAAGGGCTCTGGAGGGCGGGATGTACGAGGAGCAGCTGGGGTCCCTAGCTCTGTTCAGACCAGAGCAAATGAGGCTGAGGGGAAGCCTCATAGTGGCCTACAACTCCTCACGAGGAGAGCAGAGCAGTGACGCTGAACTCTGCTCTCTGGTGACAGTGACAGAACTTGAGGAAACTGCATGGAGCTGCATCAGGAGAGGATCACGTTGGGGATCCGGAAAAGGCTCGTCACCCGCAGGTTCTCAGGCACTGGAACAGCCTCCCCTGGGCAGTCCCTTCCAATTCGGGATGTTCTATGATTCTATGAAATTAGTCCACTAACTGTTAAAATTTATACAATATAACCTTTGCTAGGTTGACTACCTAGACTCTCTGGGCCACACAGTAAGTTAAACCACAATACAATTACTGCTTAAACTCACAACTATCAAATTCAAAAAAGAGAATTTTTGATAGCGTCTATCTACAACCTTCTTATAAAATGTAAACCTATCATCTGGCTAGCACCTTTGTTCTCTTGGTCCTTGCTTTGTCACAGACAGGCAGGGGGTCCACAGCTGGTTTTAGCCAATCTGTTTTCACTGCTTTGCATGTACATCTATCAAAGGTTTCTAGGTGCCTGGAAGAGTCTCTGACCAGGCTATTTTATGCTCTTTTACAAACGTTCACAGCACACATACAGATTAGCTCCACTGCCAACCTACAATGATCTTTGGATCAACACTACAGGTAAGCTGTCCTTGAACTAACCATACTTTTGATTTATATTTGTGCAACAGATTCAGTTTATTATAATTGATGATACTTATTGTGCTTTTGGTGACCGTTTCTGTAGCACATTTGCAGCAAATCATCCAGTATATCATACCTATGCTAATGGTGCCGTACACTTCCTCTCCTACTGCTCTCTTGAACTTGTTAGATAACATAATGGAAGCCCTAGTTGCATATTCCTATGCTGAATTACACAGCTGCATGTATACAATTTACTTTGAACTGAAGCCACACCTGCAGTCCCATTGCTGTTTTTCACAGAAATCACTAAGGAGGTTGATTATCTTTCAAAAGATGATACTGTAACTCTCCTACTCACAGCTTAGGATCAACAGAACTGTTTGGCGGAACAATATTCAGCAGTTTGGCTGCAAACACTAGCAAAACAAAAAACTAAAAAAAAAAAAAAAAAGCCAGCAGGTTATTTATCCCCATACCCATCCTTTATTTGAGCAAATATTCTAGTTGGTTATGCCTTGTGAAACAGTCATTAAACATTGTTTATTTGTTCTGTGTACAAAGCAGTCTTTGGAAACAGCAAGAGAAAAACAGCATGTAATGCCTTTGGGTGGATTTCCATTAACCATGCCCTAAGTCAGAGAGTTTTCTGTACCAACAGTCTGAGCTACAAGCTGCCAAACATTGTACCGAGAGAACTGAAAGCCACAGGCTACTCGTAACAAAGCTGCCTTCAGGGCAGGCTCTCCATTTTGGCTTTCTCACCAAAAGCACAGATATGAGAAGAGTAGACATGGGGATGAGTATAAAGATCTTCACTGTAGGTGACGCCAAAGTAGCTGCACAATACTAGGGGATATTGCCAGACTTGAGTTAACCAGGCATTTGAGTTTCCATAGTTGCACTGAAACTTCAGCAGATAATAGCTGTTATTTTCAACATTGCTGCCCTCGAGATTTATACACAGTGGTTTGTAGCTGAAAAACTCCAGCTGTTCTTCATTAAGTCCCAATTCAACACAGTAATGAACACAGCTTTCCAGCCATCTCTATTTGGCAAAGAGAAGAAATATTCTTATTTCTAAGTGTGCACCTAAGGTTTGTTGTTTTTTGTGTTTTTATTTAGTTATTTATTTATTTCAAAACAGAGTACACAAGCATATAATCATGCACTGAAAGTTATGCCTAAGCACGTTTAGAGCCAGCCATGTTGTCCCAGTTTTGTCTGGGGTAGAGTTAATTTTCTTGCTAGTAGCTAGTAGTGCTGTATTTTGTATTTAGGATGAGAATAATGTTGATAACTCATGGATGTTTTAATTGTTGCTGTGCAGTTTTTACACATATTTGGGATCTTTTCTATTTCTCATAGTGTCCATCCAGCAAGGAGCTGGGAGGGGACACAGCTGAGACAGCTGACCCAGGCTGATCAAAGGGACATTTCATACAATGTGGTGCCTCGTTCAGCAATAAAATCTGAGGGAAAGAAGAATGAGGAAGGACATTCAAAGCAGTGGTGTTTGCCTTCCCAAGAAACCCCTACTCGCGATGAGCCCCGCTTTCCTGGAAGCGGCTGCACAACTGCCTGCCAATTGGAGATAGTTAATGAATTCCTTGTTTTGCCTTGCTTGTGTGTGCAGCATTTGATTTACCTTTATCTCTACTGTCTTTGTCTCAGCCCTTGAGTTCCCACACTTTTATCTTTCTGATTCTCTCCCCAACAGGGAAGGGTGAGCAAGCAGCTGTGAGGTGCTGAGCTGCCTGCCAGGATTAAACCACAGCACATGTGCTCAAGCTATTTAGTAAATCAGGGCTTCTGTGATTTAATTGTACTAAGTGGACAACAGCAAAAAACAACAAGAGGAATAAATTGTGCAAGTGTGTTTAAGATCATGGGATTGACTCCAGACTGCAGTCATCACAAGCCTCCAGAGGGGTCAGACTCTGTACCCTTGTTCACACAGAACGATGCCTGCCTCCATAAATAGTGTCATCAAAGTGAGGGGTTTGCCTCTGAAGTAACCTACTGAGTACGAACATGTGTGCTGGAGCCTGGCCCATGCTGTAAAGTACAAAAGAGAGGTGAGGGAAGGAGAATTAGATTTTAAACAGATACTTGCCACTGTTGAACAGACAGAGGTTTATTTGTTAACACTTAATTTAGGATATTTCTAAATGCCGTGTTTGTGTGTGTATGAATAAGAGCTAGCAAGAGCGCCTTAATGTAGAAGGAACTTAGCTACAGAAGCAGCTAAGTAACCTATCACACCTGTTGCATCACATGGTAATTACAGCGAAGCAACATGAGAATCAGCAATACAGAGATGCTGCACAGAGCAAACATGCAACAGATTAAGGAAACAGAAACAGAGCTTGTAAAACTGCTGAAGGAACATGCTGCTGCCGTTAGGAGAGTGGGAGCCAGTCCAGTATTCAGTTGTGCACAGAACATCGAGAGGATAATAGAATCATCCCTTTTGGAAAAGGCATTCAAGATCATCAAGTCCAGTCATCATTCTGATCTACCAAGTCCCATCACTAAACCAAGTCTATGCCTGTGTTCCATGATTGTGATGAAGAGAATCATTTGGAAGCAGCTTAGCTGCGTGGTCTGCTTCTTCTGCACAGCCACCGATACAATTCATAGACTAGATATAAATGTGATGTGGCAAAACCATCGGATGCTCTTCCAATGGCCTTGCTTGCATTCAGCCCTCTGAACTGTCACAGAGTAATGGACTTTAACCCTCAGTGCCACAGTCTGTGCTCTCCACCTCTGTGCCTTGTAGAAGGAGCACTGGGGCTAACGCAAAAAGGGACATGGGCACCCAGAGCTGCCCGTGCTGTTCACAAGCCTCATTTGTGCCATTCGAGGTGCTGAGGGGCAGAGCAAGGATAACGTGCAAACATTCTCTCTAGCAGAAACAGCTGTGCTCCAGGACACAGTCCTGTGCTTCTGTGCAAAGTGAAATCTGTGGCAGTTTACCTAGAGCCATTAACTGTGGCATTTTAGGAGTAAGAATCCCTGTAGTGGGCCCTGGAACTTTCATCAATGGAGTCAAGGCAGGCAGCTGGAAATAGTAATTGCTTTAGCCATTGCTGCTAAATCTGCTGCTCAACATGTCTCTCCCCCAGACAATCATTTTACAAGATCTGTAATTCAGCATTTGGAAGCTGCAAGTTTCCAAAGGCCATAGAACCAGCACACTGAACGGGAGAAGGATGAAGTAGAAAGCATTTCCAGTCACATTTCTTTCTTGGAATACAGAACATTCCTTGTAGTCCTGAATTTCACGCTCCCTGAGACCATCAGTAGGCATGCATTTAAACTAATGACTGTTTTGTTCTCTCCTGTGGATCTGAGCTGCAGTCCTTTAATCCTCACTCTAGCAAATAAAACTTGGTTCAAAAAAGCAGCGGCTGCAGACTGGGATACAGTTTTAGTGCCTTGGCCATTACCGTCACCTGGTTTAAATACAAGCATAGAAATTTGGAGTGAATTAAATAAATGGTAGCTAAGAAAGCCACTACACGAACAAAGAAGAACTGCAGAAGCGTATTGTGGACACCTGGAAAAGCCTGTCTCCTATTTGCAAGAAATATATAAACAGTGTTCCAGGGAGACAAGTCTGTAATAAAAACTATGGTGAACAAACAGAATATTGCATTGAATAGTTCAAGAGGAATCCTTTCATGCTTTTTTCTTTGAGGCACGTGCTCCTTGAGAATTTTGACTGATTAAAACAATTCTATTATATATTTACTTTGCTAATTAAATCATGTCAATGATGGAAGGCTTTCTAGTCCTAGGAAAAATGCTTAGCAGACTGAGCAGATGAGGTGAGATTCAGTTCTGTGCACAGTTAAGGAAGTGATGAAATTCCCATTAACGCAGAGAAATCTAAGGGAAAAGCAGCAGGTCAGATTTGTTTCTACTATTTACAACTACTTTAGGAAAAAATAGAAAATAAAAAATACCTGCGTAAAGTCAGCATGCCTTATCTCAAGTATTAAAGGTAGATAGCTACTCTTACTTGTGTGAGTCATTCCTCTAATGAAATGAGTAAGGGTGCGCAGAATTACCTTCCCCAGATTATTCACTATCTTACACATTCCACACACACCTGAGAGATACAAGTCATGTACCTTGGGCTGAGGAGGGGACTCTGCCACGCATCCAAATTGGTGGATTTGAGAGAAATGCTTAAGAAGAGTGGTCCTGGAGGTATGGGAATATGATGTATGGGTGCTCCTATTGACTAGGAAACAAAAGAGGTGAGCCCTGATGTCCCAGAGATAGGTCAAAAAGATGATGTTTATGAAAAGCAATGGAAATATTTCACTGTAATTGCCCCAGAATACTGGAAGAGCTGTGATTCCATCTGAAACATGACTTCCCCAAAACCTGTTTAATATGCCAGGGAGGAGAGTTTTCAAAGTCCAACTCACCACACAGGATGCTATCACAGTGTTGATGCAACTATTTTAAATCTGATAGTACACAAAGCTATAAATAGTAATAATTTAATGATGAAGACTGCAGATACAATTAACTGTTAATTTATTCTAAATTGCATTTACCACATCATTATGTGAAACATTCATCAATATGGCATTTATTTGTGAAATAATCTTTCAAACGAATTGCATACTTCAATTTGTGCTTCTAATCAGCCAGATGCACAATGTAATGTGAAGAGGGCAACTGGAACTTGTGTGTACTATATCATCAACATAGATTAGTCATAATTAAATACCTAATCCATTTTATTGGTACGCGGTTTTATCACTACATGGTACTGCTATTGTTATTCTTTCAAAAGAAAAAGAACGAGGAAATGTATATAGGAAAGCTTCCTTAGATTTCTCTAGGGACAAATTATTATAATATTTGTTCTTGCTCAAAAAGTCAAAGGATTTGCACTTTGCTTTACCCATTTGTTTAAAGGAAGGTTGTTTGCCATCTAAATATAAACTTAACTTCAGCAGTTACATTCTCCATTAATTGACTCATACTCAAGTTCCTTTATGTGATAAACATGCACAGCTAATAATCAATAATATGGCTAGAGTGTGTACAGAACAAATAAAAGAAACAGATATTCTGTGTCTGTGATTGCGTATGCCAAGCAGAATACAAAGAAGAGCAAATGCTGAAACCCTTAAAGGTCATTTACATTAATTTTTGACACACTCTGATTACACAAAAAATAACCTTCCCTCTTGTTGCTCACATGCCCTTGCCACCGTACCTATCCTGTTTGGTATATGTACTTATTGAAAACATTTGTTCTCAATTCTAGAATTCACTTTCACAGAGCTTAGAATTTACAGAAAATGGAAACGGTCCCTTTTTTGTTTTCTTAACTGAATGAGTGTTTGGGGAAGGAGTCCTTCATAAACCCTTTCTCATTCTTTCTGTTTCCCTCGCACATATTGCTCAGGGGAGCTCTAAGGCAAGGCACTGCCTCTCAGCCTCCACTGGCACAGGTCCCCCAGGCCGGGTAGGGCTCTGTACCACCCAGCATCTGTTCACTCGTGCCTGAAGCATCACATTCCTCCCAGAGTGAGAGAAAGCTCTTTGTGCTGTGAGCAAATGAACGTCTTGCAGAACATTGCCTGAGTGAAGAACACCATGCCAGGGGACAGACATCTGCCTCTTCAGCATCCTCAAGAACCTGTCAAATGCCACCCAAAGCTGAAAGCCCTTTTGATATGTTCATCCAAGTTTGCTGAACACCAGCATTTCCTATTTTCAAAGGAACCCACTGTGAGAGGCATCCCGCCTTCCAGATTCCATTCTGCAATCCCATGAGCGACTCTTCACCATTTCCAAACTCTCTCTCTCCGGTTCCCATAAACGAGGGGCAACAAGCAGAGGTTCACCTTTCTTTTCTGCCTGTTCAGCAGACCACAAGGGGCTGTGCCAAAAGCTGCACCCACACACCTCTCAGCTGGCCATGGGCTGCCAGAATGAGCCACTGCCATCCTTAAGGAGCTTTAGGAGCCAGAGAATTTATATTGTTAAGTGCCTTAATCACGTGCAGACTTTGAGCACTACATGACCTGCGCTCAGCCTTGCGGCAGGACAGCCCCAATGAAGAGGTGATCAGAGCGGGTGAGACCTCAACCAACCTGCGCTACCAGAATTGGGGTTCCATGCAGTCGGAATGCCCCTGCAGCCCCTGACGGTTGCAGCCATGGATCGTGATGGGCTCCAGCTCTGCCCTCTCCCCACATTCAAGTCAATGAGAAGCAGCCTCGCTCCGAAGCAGCTCCGAGAGGAAGTTCGGGAGAGCACACACTGCCCTCCCACACGTCACTCCGGCTCAAAACAGCTCTAAATATAACCTTGTTTCTAAAACCCCCATGCACGCACAAAAATACAAAGACCAGCAAAAGGACAGGAAGTCGGCCAGGGCGGAGGAGCCGCTCTATTTCTGCGCAGCCATCTCCGCCGCAGCGCACCCCGAGCCCGGCCCTATGCCCGCAGCCGCCCCGGAGGAGTGAGAGGTTTTGCCCCGGGGAGCGCAGCAGCTGTGCCGCGGTAGCCCCAAGCTGCTCGGGGCGTGCGGTATAAGGGGTTTATGTTCGCTCTGTTGCTCTTAAAGGGAAGGGAAATGACCGCTGATCTCAGGTGCTTATGGAAAAGTACGTGGAATTGCTGGTAGAAAGCCAACCTAGCACGTCAAGCTGCCTTTAGGATCCTGGCATTACCACGCACTGACTTCCTGCTGGGCAGCTCCTCGTGCAGGTGCTCAGACTTAATGTAAGGAGCCGCTGCATTTCGGGGAGCGCGTCTTAAATTCGGCCGCCGAAGCGATCGCCACCTGTGCGTGAGCGGACCCGAGAAAGGAAACACTGCTGCGCTGCCTCTGCCGCAGCATTGGGAAGGTCCGGCCGCTCGCCCCTGCATTGCAATGCGGCTGCGGCCAGAGTAGATGCTTCAGAGAGAAGAGATCCCCCCTCCCCAGGCCTGAGTGCCTCGATGAAAGCAGCACGGCCGGAGCCCTGCCCGGCAAGCCCCAGGTACGAGGGGATGCGTTGAGATATGCAGTACCTAAGCAATCCCTCTGATTTTTTTTCTCTTAATTCTATTTCATCTTGATTTTTGTTAAGTTTCCCTGACCCTTCTGGTCACCAACTTTCTCTGTGGTTCTCTGTAAGGATCGCTCTCCAAGAACAAAAAAGAAACCTCGGAGCTTTGATAGAGACTCTGGATGAAATTAAGAACTTCAAACCCCAGATTTTTGAAAAGAAAAACAGATGTCCTGTTTGTTGAGTATAAATAACTCCGTACGTGAAAACTTCTTTTTTTTTTTTATGCTGCATTAAATTTTATTTAATGCTGGGTGTATTTAAACTGTAAAAAGAAAAAAAAAAAAAAAGAGGAGGGGAGAGGGAGCAGGAAAATATGCGGGTGCCAAACCTCTAAATCTCCATTCCCGAAAGGAAAGAATCCCGGAAAGCCTTCATCTAGATGTAAGCGCCCTGCTCAGCGTGTGCCCTCTTCCCCCCCCCCCGCCCCGGCCTCCCCAAGCTGCCAGGGCTCGGGTCCGGAGGCCGCGGCAGGTGCCCCCCCCCGCGCCCCGCCGGGCGCATCCCGCGGAGCACTTACGTAAGGACGTAGTTGACGCTGACGATGCAGTGCGGGCGCGACGAGCGGCTGTTGTGCACGATGGTGGCATAGCTCTGCACCCACACCCAGCCGCCGTGCTTGGCCAGGAAGCGGTAGTACTTGGTGGTCACCTGGCCCTTCACCAGCACTGCGGGACAGAGCGGGGAGAGAGGGGCTCAGGAGGGCTGCGGAGAGCCGAGCGTGGCAAACGGATGAGGAAAGGATGGCCCCGGGCATCCCCTCCCCCCTCGCCATCACTAAGGCTTTTCAGGGAGATCGAGGGCAAACACAGCGGGTTTTGGGGAGGAGGGGGGGTGAACCCCCCCACCCAGCCATACTGTCATCGAGATTGAATTCTCTCAACGTGGCTTTGGGTTTTTATCTCTTCTCTTGACGTTCCCCTTAAGGAAACTTACCGGAAATTAATATCCTTTTTATACATCTATGCATGTATTAATGTCATCGTGATATCAAAATAGAATAAATAGCTGCGCTCTGAAGTAGGCTCACTGCTGCAGCAAATTTAGCCGTGCAGATAAGATTTGTGAGACTCGATGGAAGGGGAACAGAAGTGTTTGAACTGCACTGGCACAGCCTTTCCGGAGCAAGAAAAAAGGCTTTTTCCTAAGCGAGATTCGAAACGAACTGAACGTTCAGGGTTTGCGAGGGGAGTTCTTGTTCTACAACGAGAAGCCGAAGGGTGAAAGCTGCCTCCCTGTGCCGTGGCCGCTCCCCTCCATCGTGGGGGGGGGATGGAGCTCCGAGCCTGCAGTTCCTCAGCCTCCGGCCTCTCCTTCCTTTCACACCCGCCGCGGGTGCTGCCCGCTCTCCCCCCAGCCCAGGGGTGGATCCTAACACATCCAAAGCCCTTTAGCGGAGGGAGAAAGCGAGGTGAGGTTCTCTGAGCGCAGATCCTTACACAAGTGATGAGCGCATCGCAAGTGGAAGGTGTCACAGCCGTGCACGTGATGGTAAAGGGTCTTCTCGATCAGGTCCTGGGGCTCGTACCCGGTGAGCTCGGCCACCCTGCGAGGACACAGCAGCCAACATCAGTCGGGGGGGAGGATAGGAGGGGCCGGGTGGTGGTAGGGGAAGGAGTGAGGAATCGATTTGGAGGCAGCCTCAGAGCTACCTGGAGTCTAGGAAGATGAGCTTCATGTCCAGGCTAGCCCGGAACATGAACATGTTGCTGTGCAGCTTGATCTCCGTCACGGCGCTGGGCGGCAGCGAGTGGCCCACGGCGACCAAACCGACGTTTTGGTAGCAGCCGTCGAAAGGGGACATGTCCAGGCTGTACTGGCGGATCTTCAGGTACCCGCTGCAGTGGATGACCTGCAGGGACACACAGCTGCTGGGCATGGGGCGTGGGGGCTGTGAACTTCGCTGCCCGGGCCCCCACCCCCTCCCACCACCCTCACTCCACCCCCATCTTTCTGCTTTCCCTTGGGTTGGGATGTGGGGTTTTTTTCATACGGAACTTCAACTCTCATCTAAGGCCCGTTAAAGTCAACAAGATTTTCTTTTCTTTTTTTTTCCACTGACTTAAGTGGTTTTTGGACCACCTCCTAACTACGCTTTTATGATTCTTCTCCAAAGGGAAGACGAGGAAGTGCCAAGGCGGTCACAGCTCTGTAATGAAGAGTGGATGCGTGTGAGAGAATTTACATGTGTGCGTGTGTCACATGGATAAGATGTATCTATTACACAGACAGAGCAGACACGATCCAGAACGCATCTTTAGGCATAGATTTAGGTACGTTTCCTCCCTGCATATTGCTGCTGTGCACTTCCAGCCTCATTTGTCTATTTTAAGCGTCTCTTCCTGGAGCTATTCCAACACATTTCCTTATTCTGCGCTACACCGTGTCACAACGTCTCCAGCTCAGGGCCACATGAAGGAGCGCCGAGCCGGGCCAGCCCCGGGCGCTCAATCCCCGTCCACTCCCAGGGTGTCGTGGCGGGGCCGTGCCCCCCGCACCCACCTTGTAGCCCCCGCAGGTCAGCCCCGCGTTCCTCTTGGCCAGTACGCATTTCATCCGTAGGAAAAAGGACCGCTCGATCTCGTACTCTGAGGAGAGGGGAGGCAGAGGGGCGGTGAGCGGCGCGGGAAGGGCTCCACATCCACACGGGACGATGGGGCGTAGGGGGGACGCGCTTTACCCTGCACAAAGTGGGAGTGGTAGGGCTGGTGAGCCGTAAGCACCGCCGTCATCTCGTCGTGGTCGGCGGGGTGGATGTACTCGTAAATGCTGTTGCCGGTCAGCTCTACCTGTGAGAGAGGAGAAGGAGGAAAGGGGGAAGAGGAGGAAGGGGAGCGTTCTTCGCCAGTGCCCCCCCGCACAGCACTCCCGCGCCAGCCCCCAGCCTACCTGAGACAGGCCCAGGTGCACCGAGGCGGTCTCCGAGATGTACATGATCTTCCCGTCCGGAGCCACCACGAATATGAAACCGTCCAGCGTCTGGGGAAAGGGTCGGCAGAGGGAGCAACAGACAGAGAGATGGACACAGACAGACCGACACATAAAGTACCGTCCTCCAGGGGCTTATTCTAGACAAGACGTATTCCCTTTCGGGCTGAGATTATTCAGAAAGCTGGAAGGAAACGGAGCCCTGGGCAAGACCCCTCTATAGCCGTGACCCCGCATCCCGCAGAGCTCCCGCCGTGGCTATGCCCACCCGAGAATTCCCGAGCGCTCTCACCCCGTTTCTAACTCCCCGGGATGTTAGCCCCTGTTAAGCAAGCGAGGGGAGTGTAAGCCTCCCCGCGGGGTAAATAACGGCCGTGTGGGACGGGACGGTTTGTCAGATGCTTTTCAGAAGACGGAAATGGGGCTTCTGGGTGCAGAGGGAGTAGAAGAGACTCCGACCTATTAAGGACGTGTCACAGCCCACACAACCCCCCCCCCCTAACACACACACACAAAGCATGGGTACAGTAACTCTAATATTCCTTCCTCTACCTGAACTGCGTTTGTGCAAAGGAGTCCGTCCGTCCCGTCCCTCCCCTCCCACGTTTTTTTTTTTTTTTTAATTAAACACGTGAACGGTTAAAAATTAGTCACGGTGGCAATTAAAAGCTCAGAAGAGGGACTGATTTCTTTAATCGTTAGTACCGCGTGGCAGTCGTTTCCAGAGCGGTACCTGCAAAAGGTGCGACCCCAGCTCCCGTCCGACGTTATCAAGCGGGCTGGTGCGGCTGGAGTGGCCCCAGGCTTCTCCCAGTCCTGTTCAGTTAAGACACACAGAGAAAGGAAAGTGACGAGGTGACAAACTCTCTCCTGTTGGCCTGCTGGAGAGAACTTTTCTCCTATTTATTTATTTTTTATGATTATATCTTTGTTCGAACTCGCTTTAAAACAGGTATACATACAATCGTTGAAAAACGAGGGTGTGATTTCCTTGCACAGAAGAGCCTCTTTGGTGTTTTGTTGTTGTTTTTAAGCTAAACTCCCGCGGGAAATAAACACCTATTTTTAGTTAACGGAGAAGTTCATTCCTAAGACCCGGGCGAAGCAGCGTGCCCGACAAAGAGGCCCCTCGGGGCGGCCCTTGGCTGCATAGTGTGGGTAAGGGAGCGCCCAGGGGCGTGTGCTGCCTCCCAGCCCCCCCCCCCCGGACGGACCTCCCCGGACCTGCCCCGTGCTTCAGGCTCCGCTCGTTTTATGCAAAGTGAGAAGGAATAAGAGCCACAGGAAAATTACTCGGCCGTAGTAAATCTATTTACGGGCAACGCTTTTTAACAACGTTGTTGCTGAAATCATTTTAAATGGGGCGTTTAAAACATTTTAAGCTTACGCCATTAAATAAGGATCAAGCAAGAAGGAAAAAACATCCAAACAAACAGAAATGCTGATTGATGGCCGGAGAAGGCCAGATCTGCCCCTACAGAGCGGGCTCGGGAAGGCGAGCCCCCTTTCTTCGGGGATATCCACGCGGAGCGGCAGCGGGCAGAGCGGGCATCCCTTGGTATCGAGAGCCTTCACCTCGGCTGTACACCCGAGCGAGCCGAACGGAGAGGGCATCCCGGGCGGCCCTTTCCTCTCCCACCTCCTCACCGCTTCTCCCTTCTCCTTAACCCACGGCCCTCAGAAGCCAGCAGCACCTTCCGTCCTAGCCCCCGCCCGCATGTACCCCGCGCCGAGTGCCAGAGGGAGACAGGGTCCTTCCCATTAACACCTCCGCTCCAATTAACGGGGACCCGGTGATCTTGTGCCCAGCGCCCGGGCTCTCCTCCCTCCCCCGAAGTGCCCTCGCTCTGCCGCCCTACCCAGCGGGGCTGCCCGGGGGCACATCTGTCCCCCACCAGGGACCCCCCCGAAGTCTATCAGGAGCTGACACATCTCGCACGGCTTCCAGGGAAAGGGAGACGAGAAATCGCAGTATCTTTGCTTCCCCCACACTCCGGGACGCCCTGTCGAGGCCGCTCCTTGTGAGCTTCCCCCGCTCGAAGGGAAATCTGAATAACAGTTTCCCTGTTCTGGGCTAAAGCTGCGCTCCTCGCCTAGGATTTAAGTTGTTTATTAATCCGAGTTTACGGCTTGTAATTACTCTCCTTCTAGAAGGGAAAACAACCCGACCTCTGCGGGTTAATGAACAGCTCGTCAACATTACAGGTTAACTTCTTTCGGGAACGCCGTTCTTCACGGAGCACTGAGCTCTTCTTTATGCTTCGGCTGGAAATCTCACGCTGTTTGGCTGCGGCTGTTAATGTTTCATAATTAAACATTTTCACTTGTCTACCTGAGCCAGCTTCTGGCAACCCTAACGCTCGAGACGCTTCTCGTTTCCCAGACGTTTCAGCACTTTCGAGCCTACTACTTCTCTTCACTGACAAGCCCAGATCTGCGGGCTCTCCGGACGCCCTTTAAATACTGTCTTTGGAGATTATACGAGAAAACCCCTCCATTAATATTCCCCTTTTATTATTACTTTTTTTCCCCGTCCGTTCGCTTTAACATCCAATTTCCTTTTTTCGGGGAGCAAACTGAGCTATCTTGCACTTGACCTACCGCAGAAAATTCCTCAAATCCTTTGATTGTCTATTTAAAACAAAACAAGGAAATCAGCTCTCCCTTTTGCTTCAGGATTACGCTGGAAACAAGATCTAAAGATTCTCTTGTAATTTGGAGAGCCAACGGAATAATGGCTTTGGAATAGAAACAAGCAGCTTTGTGCGGGAAAGGATAACTAAACCGTTTTTAGGCAAGGGATTTTCCCAGCTAAAGTGGCCGAAGACAAAGCAAAACATAATCTATTTTGGAAGATTTCCAAGATATGCCACATTAACCTTTGTAGATAAAAATTGCTTTCTCCCCTCCCCCGCCGGGGTCTGGTTTATCATATTTACATAAGTAGCCTTAGAAGCGATGTATCTATTATGGATCTAAGGAGCTCGCGAGCTCGCATTTCACGTGGAAACGGAGGCGAAGTTTTACTGTTGCTTAATACTTGATGCATTGTCGAACCATTTCCATTTAAATGCTCCCGACCCACGGATTACCTCAATGGACTGGCTGCATGGGCTTTGTAATTTCCTGAAAATGAGATTTCGATTTATAAAACAAGAAACCAATTAGTAACCAAATGAGGCGAAGTAGATCCACTAAAATTGACCTAATCCCACAGGCATCATTTAGGCCGGTTCTTGGCGAATGAATGATGAGTAATCGTGCAGCGCAAGCTCAAGGCATCATCCAGCTGTGTTATTGCAAGCAGCAAAAATAAATGGATCGAGCTTTTCTTTCGGAATGAGTTTTACACTCTCAATAAGATATAGATTATAGGCTCCTATCTAACAACCTCCTCCACTCGAAGATTTTTTTTTCCTGAGAAGGTAAACAATTCGTCCTAGAAGATGTCCACCGTTAGGAGGAAAGAAAGACTGAAAGAAAAATTGAAAGAAAGACTGACAGACTGACAGACAGACAGACAGACAGGCAGAAAGAAAGAAAGAAAGAAAGAAAGAAAGAAAGAAAGAAAGAAAGAAAGAAAGAAAGAAAGAAAGAAAGAAAGAAAATGAAAGGAAAATAAATAAATAAGTGACAAAATAAAATAGCCGCGGCATTAGAGCCAGGCTTTGCTCGGCTTGCTATCAACGCTCGTTACTGAACTGAGCGCTCCGAGACTGCGCTCAAATTGCGCTGAAAGTGTGCCGGTGCCGTTCGGTCCGCGAGTGCTGAATCATAACTTTTTCAGCGCTTCCCCGCGGGAAATCGCCGTTTTCCCGCATTTAAAAGCGAGGAAAGTGGCAGAAAGCGTCTCGTTCTCTTTGGTAGGAGGACAGCACCGGGCAGCCCGGTGGAAGAGCCTTCCTCCCCCCCGTGCGCATCCCGCCCAGCGCCGGGCAAGCCGCCTCCCACGGACGGACCGACGGCCAACGCCGCTGCTCCTTGCCGCTGGGACACTGCCTCCCCGCCCCACTGGGCCGCTCCGAGCCCTCATGGCAGCAGCCAATGGAGGCACTGGCTGGCATCGCGATATCGTTGCCGAACGCCCCTACGTCCCAAGCAAGCGGGGCTGCGCTCAGTCACTGCTAATTGGGCCGAGACGCAGAGGCGGAAGGCTCCGGGAGGCGATGGGAAGCCCAGCGGGTCTCGGGGTCCCCAGTCCCTCCCTGAGCATTCGCAGAGCAGCCCCGACCCCAACCTCGATAGTCTCCTTTGTCTATCCATAGCGGGGGAGGGGGATGGGAGGGGGGGGGAGGACAGGAGACGCGAGCTCTCATCCTCTTGGCGTTGATTTGCCAGCGTTTCCAAGTGGCTACCACCATTACCCCAACCTCAGCGCGATCCGAATTCACGGTGGAGGAAACAACGGCAGAGCCATCGGCCTCCCTCCTTCCAAAAGCACTCAGCGCAGAACCCAGCCCAAGCCTCAGGCAGGAGGATCCAGGCTTCGGGGTTCCCCAGGGAAGGCCGCCTCCGGCAGCGGGGAGACCTCGGGGCGCCCCGGCCGAGGGCAGCTCCGCCGCCTTTTGTCACAGCCTCCCTGCAAAGGCGGAGGGGCAGCGTGCAGCGAGGCTGCCTCGAGGAACGGTGTCGTTCAGCAGCCCGCGCTATGCCACCGCCAGGCACCCAGCCCGGAGCCCGGCAAGGCCGATTTCTCACTTAATTTAACAGGCGGTGGTTAATGATAACTCCAAATCTCTGCCAAATGAGGCTTCCGTGAGGGAGAGAGCCGCCGTCGGAGGGTTCAGATGGAACAGAAGCGGCGACGTTTAAAAAAGTAAAACGCTGCTCATGCCTGCGGATGCCATTAGCGAAGTTTCGTCAAGATTTATTATCTCGGTAAATCAGATGCGTTCGTTTGAAGCGGATAGAAGCGAGCGTCCCGCTTCCTTTAGAAAAATAATAGTAAGAGGGAGGCAGGGTTCTGCTGCCTGAACAAACGGCCCCGGTGGGGGAGCGGCCGTGGAAGCAGCACCGATTCGCCGCGCCAGAGAGAAATCGCAGCGTTTTGGCACACACGGGGGGTAATGGAGCTGCCCTCCGAAATGCAAACAAACGGAGCCGTGCCCACAGCGGATGGAGGGAAAAAAAAAAAAAAAAAGGCAAAATTTCCAGCGCCACATACTTCTGGGTTTTAGGGAAGACGCAAACTCGAATATCGCTTTTTCCGAGCAAACGCTGGAGGAAAGGGTTTGCGCTATTTGCACGCAAGTTGAAAACGTCCTTCGGCACTAACGCAGCCCTACGAAGGGAGAGGGGTTTGTCAATAAAATCTGATTGCATCCCCCCGTAACAGCGCCTTTGCCAACTCTCACTCTAAGAGTTCAGTTCTGCACTTCACATTTTAAGTTCACATCAAAACTCGACTTAAGCACAGAGAGATACCGGGCAGAGTAAACTGCGGCTTAAATGAGAAAAACTTCTGTACGAAAATCACCGCTGAAACCCAATGCTCAATCATTTCCCTTAGCAGAAAGAAAAACAGCATTAAATCACCTATCCACGTGGGAAACGGATTTTGTTTTCCAGCTCGTCTCCCCTCCCCACCTCCCGCCCTCCCCCCCTTTAAAATAAAACAAGATAAAGATTCAATATAGAAATGTTAGGCGAAAGTTTACGTAAACGCGGCCGCTGCTTTTGTCTGGGAAAGCGAACGCCTCTGCGTGGGAGCGATCGGTCTTCATAGGGCGGAAAAGCAAACAGTCCTTAGCTGCTTATTCGGGTGAGGAGAACAGGACCCTGGAAATATTCTTTAATTAAATATATATGTATACATAGCGTCACCTTTTTTTTTTTTTTTTTTTTTTCCGCCTTCACTTTTGGACACCGGCAAGGGCCAGTAAAGAATTACCCCACTGCTTATAGGAATCGCATCTTTAGGTTTAAAAAATTATTTTCGCCCCCGGATTTATTTCCATCAAATTTTGAGGCTACGTTCTTCGCCTTCACTGTTACATTGACATTTTGGGGATTTTTTTTTCCCGTGAACTTTAACACAGGACTGAATTTATTAGGAAGGTGTAGGAAGGTATATATCTTTTTCTCATTCTATCTCTCCTTTTTTTCCCCCCCCCTTCAATAAAAATCTCTTTCCGCCGTTCTCAGCTGTCTAGCAGATCTTCTCAACATTATCTTTCCCAAAGCCAGCCCTAAGCAAACGGGCTCTCTCCTTCTGAGCCAGAGGAGTTTCAGCAGCCGGCCAGTGCCAGGCAGCAGCCATCGGACACATTTAATCTTTGCCAGTTTCCTCGGGATGTTCGGGGTAGGGGAATGGCGTGCCGGGCCTGAGCCAGGTATGTTTCACTCCTTAGAGAGAATCGCGGAGCCGCAGCTGAAACTCCGCACTGCGCTCCCTCACACCCGCGCTCACCCGGTGCCAACCGCTTTGCATCGCGATTTCCGACAGTGAAACGGAAACCAAACGGCGCTGAGCGGCTGCGTGGCACCGCGGGCATTTCCCTGACAGAAATCTCCTGTTTTCACAGTGACCCTGGCATCCACCCGCCTCCTTCGTGCATAGGAGCCCCTCGGACGTACAAACGCGCGGACGCCCACCGATACTTCCTCCGCAGAGGAGCTTATGTCGTTCTGTACACTTATTCCCACCGTTTCCAGTCAGGCCCCGCTCAGGGAAGCTCCGGGTCGGCCGCCGCGGAGCCGCACCGCTCGGCCGAGCCTACGCTCCTCCGCCTTCGGCCGGCTCTGGGCTGCGCCCCAGCTCTCGCAGCTCTGCCCTCCCCGGGAAAACCGCAGAACGTCCCCTGTCGCATCTACTGCCTTCCGCAGGTTCTGGCTGCCTCTACGCGCCCCGACCGAGCTGGGAGGGAGGGCCTCCCAGATACTGGCAAGTGCCTGCGGAGCCGCTCCGACCCCCCAGCACGGACGGCACCGCGGGGCCACCCCCTCGGCGGCCGCTTCTTTCCATTCGCAGCTCCCCCGTAGCGAGGCCGAGGAGGTCCCGCCGCCACTCTCCGCCTCCCGGCTCAAAGCCGCAGCTGCCTGCCCCGGCCCCGCGCCCCCCGCCGCACGGCTCCCCGGGGCATTGAGGCATCCCGCGCTGCCGCCCGGGACGGGGCCCGGCCATTCTTCTCCGCCCGTGATTACTCGCAGCCTACAAGCAACACCATATGCTTCTTCTGATCAAACAGCCCCGCTGCATCGGCGGCGGTAATTGACGAGAGCCGCTCGGAATCACGCAGGAAGGCGGCCCGCTGAGACGGCGGGAGCTGACAGATCACCGCTAATAATCCTTTTAGGAACAGCGCGGGCAGCGGAGTTGGCCGTAGCTTTCTTTTTATAAAGTGCGCGCTGACAGTATGAAAGGACAGCTCAGTTTCCTTGCGGGCGGATCGCACAGAACAGCAACGTGGTTTCAAGAGAGTTTTCACTTTTTCCTTTTTTCCTTCCCCCCCCCCCCCCCTCAAGGTTTCAGGTGTTACAACTCCCACTTATCCCGTTCTTCGGTTCTAAGTTACTCAGAGATACCGTTGCTTAAAGAAGCGATTGCAGGATACACTATGTTGGAAAAGATTGCCATGGCTTTGGCTCTCTGTATTCGCACAGCGCTGGGGAGGGGCCGCCTCCAGGCCCGACCGAATATTTACCTTTAAAAAGTCGAGTTAAGACCGCTCCTTCCCGGTCTGAATCGGGTTTTAAAAGCAAAACAAACAGAAAAAAACAGGACAGACCCCGTGCCCTCTCTGGGTTCGCAAAACACTACCGTCAGACCCGAGGTAAACGCAAAGTCCGTATTATCGGGTTTCTTATGCACCCGTTCATTTCAACGAAAGGGTAACTTTTTTTTTTCTTTTTAAGATTTATCTAAAAACAAAGACCAGACCCCCCAGTCTTCTTTCTCACTACTATTTCTTCCAGGCAGAAAACCCCTCAATCTAAATAAAAGCTGCGTGAATCGTTCTGAATTTGTTTTCCTGACATCTCACAAAAGCGACAGACCGAGAGCAGAGCAGAACTTCATCCCGGCCCCTTAACGCTCGCTCTGCTCTCTCTGGAGCCCCTCCAGGCACCCCAGGAGGCGGCTCAGTGCCCCGTCACATCGGGAGCAGCTGGGCTGGGGACGCGACTCCCGGCTCTTCCCAGTGAAAGTCAAAGTGAAGTTCGCTCCAGGCCCTCTGCTCGCATCGTTTTGGGGCTTGAATGCGTCCGAATATACTAATTCTGTGAAAATTTCCCGAGATCGATTCACGCCCTCAGACGGCCCCAGCGATCTTCAGGCCGGGACACAGCGGGTTTATAACGCGATACGTTGTGCCTGCCTTAAACACTGTCGGCCTTATACCTGCGCACCGCACCTAAGGCTTTAGGACTTTGCATAGACTTATGTAAATATTTACCCATATATTAGCTCTCCCACGTAGGGCTATAAATTGGGGGGGATCGCCCCCTTTTGCCTTGCGGTGATGCCCATCGCACGGACGAGAACGGAGAACCTCCTGTCGGCTCTGTGTTGACAGAAGCCCCTCAGCCCCCAGCAGATCTGTCACACCCACGGAGCGACAACATTCACGGGAGGGAGAAGCAGCAGCAGAGCGCACCCGGCCCCCAGAGCCCGGCCCAAGCGGCACCTGGATGGGAAGGGGAGCACGGGGAAGAGCATCCCACCTACCTTCTGGGAAAACTACCCGCATCTTGAGGTAGCTGGTGGTGAGCCTGATTATGGATGCTTTGTCCAGCTGGGAGGTGATGGCCGAGGGCAGGGGCAGTAATTTAGCCAGTTCATAAAATTCACTGTTTTCTTTCTCCCGTCTAGTCCGGGCAGCATTTTTGGACTTCTCTTTCATCGTGTTTTTTTCCCCCTTCCTTCCTACAATTTAAGCTCCGGAGCTTCATCCAAAGGTGGGAGGGAAGCGCTCAGTTGCGGTTCATGTCCCAGAGCATCGGGCTGGAGCACGGCCGCCGCCCAGAGAAACCGCTCGGTGAAATGGAACAAAGTGCCGAAGAGCAGAGCGGTGTTCTTCAAAAGAACGTATATTCTCTGAAAAGTCACTCGTGGGGAAAAGGCATTTATCCAGTGCAGCTCAGAGACTCCAAGCAACTACGGGAAAAACAAAACAAAACAAAAAGCTACAAGCCCGTGACTCGACGCCGCAGCCAAACGAGGTGCTTCGGGCCTTTGCTCCTGCTCATCGCGGACAGCGCCTCTCCTCGAAGTGGGTCATGGTAATCCCGGTCCTCCCGCGATCCGCTGCCGGAACGGGGCCTCCGCGGGCGGCTTCGTAAGGAGCCTCTGCGGGAAGAAGAGCGGTGGTGGGTGAGCACGCTACTCAGCGCCGCGGCCTCCAGAAATAATACCGACAATCAGTTTTAAAACTCAGCCCAAGTGCCCTTATCTGCTTTTGTTGTTTGTTTATTTCCCCGATTTTCTGTTTGTTGTATTAATCCCCGGTGCCCTCGCTGTTCCCCTCCTGGAGCAGGGACGCGCTGCCGACCGCAGCCCGGCACAGGGCAGCCGCGTTCTGCCACAGCAGTTTCCTCTCGCGTTTTTCCAGCCGATTTAGGGCTTTTGCCGCTATTTCCTCCCACCCGCGGCGGGAGAGCCCAGCCTCGCTCCTCACTTCGCACCTCTTTGCGCTCCCCCCCGAGGCCGGGCCCCCTGAACCTACCTGCTGTCCCCGCGCAGGGCAGCCCGCGGCGAGCCGTGCCAGGGTGCGGACCCCTCTTTAATTGGCTCATTAACAGCGGGGGCGCGGTCGGTGCCCGTCGCGGCTCCCCACGCCGGCAGGCAGCCGGGCGCTGCCGCCTCCCGCCCCTTTATCGGCTGCCCGGCTCTCCCTCTCACATACTGGGTGGGGGTGGGCTTAATGAAGAAGCCCTAATTGCGACTGAGAAATGCCCTAATAACTTCTTTTCCGGCTAAAAGCCTTTTAGCACAACTTCATTTCTCCCCCAGCCCCGGCCGAGCCCGCCCTTAATGCCACTCACGGACCCGCCCCGCCTCCCATTGGCTGCCGGCTCCCCGCTCCCGGACGACCATTGGTGAAGCGGGCGGTGACGTCACCGCGACGCGGACACACCCCCCTACTCCCCGTGCGCGCCCGCCCTCTGACCCCTCGGGGGCGCGCCCGGGGGAGACGTGCGGGGACGCGCACCCCCCCCTCCCCACCCCAAATGTCCCTGGAGATAAAAAAAAAGGTGTTTTAGGGGATTCTAGGTGTTGTTCATATATATATATTTTTTTCCGTGGGTTTATGAGATTTTCCTGCTAGACGGGGAAAAAAAAACACTCAGTCCTAGAAATAAAGAGAGGAAAAATATCAGCATCAAACGCACCTCTCCTACCGCAGGAAACAGAACCGCAGCGTGCGGTAATAGCGGCACGGTGCGGGGAAGCGCCCAGCAGCTGTTCCGGGTGCCCGCACGGCCCCGACGCCCCGCTCGTCCCTTTGCCGGAGCACCCCGCTGTGAAACAAACACAAGGCAGGGCAGTTAGAGGAGGTATGGACTCGAGAGAAAATTTAAAAAGTAACGAAAGGAAAAAAAGGGGGAAAAATGCGGCCCTCCTCCGCTTAAAGAGCTCTCTGTTGCGGGGAAAGTGGCACCGTGTTTTCCGAAGGCTTTCCGTGTGCTGCACCAACAGGCGCAAAGCGGGCTTGGGGAGGAAGACAGCACCTTCCTGCCGGCTTCCATCGGAGGAAGCTGTCCTGCAAACGGCGCTGATATCCCCGAGAGGTGTTCAGACATCTGGGCAACAACCGGACTCACGCTATCAGGTAGCGCACGGCTTGTTTGTCAACAGGCGCCGCAAAAACTGTCCTTCAGAGCGCCCCTGGCTTAGGAAAAAATAAATAAATCAGAGGAACACAGTCCTGTCAATTGTCAGCAGGGAAACGCAGGCACCCGTTCCCGACCCTACGCTATCGCAGCCGCGGGTTCGCAGCGGGGAAGGGGAGAGCGGAGGTGCCAGCCCCGGAGCGGAGCCGGGGAGAGCGGCGGCACCGGGGAAAAAGTACCTGGGAGCCCCGGGGGACGAGGGTACCGAGCGGCCCGGCTCGGGGTGGTGCACCGCTCGGGAACGGGAGCCCGCTGCCTGAAGCACACACGTGTGTTCGGTCCGGGTGAGTTTATTCCCCGGTGAGCTTACGCCGGGAAATTGATAATATCGGGGAACTGAAGAAGCAGGTATTGAAACTCGATGTGCTTTAGAAAGGATCGTTATAAGCGGGCTACCTGGAGAAGGGCTGGGTGAAACGAGGCATTTCGCAGCCAGGCTTGCAACTCCATGCCGTGAAAAACTTGCGTCGCCAGGCACACTGCACAGAGTGCATTGCACCGTGCGTGCGTGAGAGTGGGGAACGAGAGAGCTCTGCGAATCAAAGCGGGGAAAAAAAAAAAAAAAGAAAAAGAGTAAGGAAGAAAACTCCCCTGGGTCATTTCCCTATAGGACAAGTCTGATAGAGAGTTGTTTTATTTTTTTTCCCCGCACAAATCTTGGCGTGGTTTGATGCATTTATTTGCTTCTGACTTTGGATGCGCTTGCTAACCCCTCTAAGGAATAAAGTGGCCATCAGTCCTTACGCGTGGAGTTCGTTACAACGCTGAGGCATTGCTTAGGCGCTAGCGCCTTAGAAAGGTAAATTCCAGCGATTTAACCAGACAGGGCGATCGCACGGCTGCTTAAAAATTACCGGCCTGGTGTGGGGCGCAGGCAGATTTTGAGACGTCAAACATCCCCTATGCTTCATATGGGCGAGAAAGCGGGATCCGACCTCGTACGGACCCGCACTGTGAGACAGAGTGCGTTCAACTTCGCTTTCCGTACGGGAGCTGTTTCCTCCCCCCACGCGCAGCCGCGGGGATGCCGGTCCTTACTGCTGCGAGCATCTCGAAGTCTGCTAACTCCGGCTGCGTGCCTCCAGGACCTGCTGAGCTGGGCTGGGAGTTTCCATCCTTGCCCTCATCCAGGCTGTGCCGACACACAGACACACTCCCCCCTCCT